>NC_139537.1:2486996-2542714 GCF_965153285.1 Podarcis tiliguerta | reverse complement strand
GGCAACGCTGCCCTTGCGTGGTGGATGGAAGTCTTCTTCCTCAGGAGAAGAAGCAGGCCTGTGTGGAGACTTGCGCCAGAGTTTCCCCTCCCTCCGGCCTCACAGTCCCTCAGGAAAGGTTTCCCCTTTCTCTTCAGCAGAATTCTCTGTTCTGAGTTCAGCAGAGCTTGCTCCCAGGAAATGGGTCCACAATTGCAGCTTGACTGTGTGCTGGATTGCGGCTACAGTTCCTTAACAATGCAGATTGTTAATTTAGCCAGAGGCCAGATCACCACACCCAGTACATTCAATTTATTCAGCAGGTGATGCAAAATGCGATTAAAGGGAAAGGGCCCCTGACAGTTAAGTCCAGTCACAAACGACTCTGGGGTTGCGGCGCTCATCTCGCTTGACTGGCCGAGGGAGCCGGCCACTGTCCACAGAGAGTATTTCTGGGTCATGTGGCCAGCAGGACTAAGCCGCTTCTAGCGAACCAGAGCAGCACACGGAAATGCCGTTTACCTTCCCGCCAGAGCGGTACCTATTTATCTACTTCCACTTTGACATGCTTTCGAACAGCTAGGTAGGCAGGAGCAGGGATCGAGCAACGGGAGCTCACCCCGCCATGGGGATTCGAACCGCTGACCTTCTGATCAGCAAGTCCTAGGCTCTGTGGTTTAACCCACAGCGCCACCCGTGTCCCAAAAGATGATGACACACACTGAAATAAGTCCAGAAGGTGGTCCTTAACATGAGCTCCTTCTCAAAACGCACTGCAGAAGCAGCTGTGCACTCTTCTCATGCTCAGGTTGTACCATGTCAGTGGCAAATGGATTGAATTGTTCATCAGGAGCCCAAATCGCGTTCCAGCATGCCACTGCTAAGTCCATATAAACCACGATTTGTGTTTGCCATGAACTGTTGGTGTTTTAATAGCTGAGCGCCAGCATTTCGTACTGGTCTCTTTTGGTGCTGTTTACACAATGCTTTATGCTGTGTTTTCACGACATTTCTGCCAAGATTGTTTGATTGACTTGATGTTATCAGCCGCTCAGACGATTTGGCCTCTGAGTGTCCAGAAACTGCATCCTCTTGGGCGAAGCACAGGGCTGAGCACTGCACAGAGTTCTGCATCTGCAAGGGGACATCAGGATGCGGCCAGGAGCGAGTCCCTCTCAGCACAGAAGAGGCGTGGCCCAGGGCCCCCTCCCTCTGGAAACCCCCCAAAAGGAGACCTCTCCAAACTCTGCTCTCCTCCCCAGAACTGAACTGCTTGGAGAGCCTGGCCTTCCTGCCTGGGGTGGGCAGGCTCTGGCTGGCAGCGGCCTCTGCCTTCCTGCCTGGTGTGGGCAGGCTCTGGCTGGCAGGCGCCTCTGCCTTCCTGCCTGGGGGGGGCAGGCTCTGGCTGGCAGGCGCCTCTTCCCGGCACGCGCTCTCTCCTTCCCTGACCTTCCTCCTGGGGAAGCTCTGGCTCTCAGCCCCGGGGCTCCTTCCTCCTCTGGGTAGCAGGAGCATATGGGGGGTCTTTGCACCCCTGACACTCTCCTCCCTGACTTGGGGTCCCCCCCCCTGCAGGAGCAGATCAGGCCCCCCAGGCCTCCTCCCCTGCTGCAGCCTTGGGACCCCCACCAGATCCCAGAGAGAGAGGAGACTCACCAGATCCCGGGAGAGACACCGAAGCAGGAAAGGACAGGGGAGGGAGGGACCTCGGAGCTGGAGGACCTGGCCCCCTCTTGCTTCCTCTCTAGGAAGGCAGCTCGGTTCCCTTTAACCCTTGCCAAGCCCAGCGTGCCCATCTCTCCCCTCCGCGTTTTTCTTTCTTTATTCCACTTCCAGAGATGCTTTTTGGGGGACGCCCCCCCCCACTTTCCTTTCCTTCTAGCGCAGTGATGGCGAACCATTTTGAAACCGAGTCCCCAAACTGCAACCCCAAACCCAATTTAACCTGCATATCTCATTTTTCCTGTGTTTTCACGTTTCTTCTTTATGACTGCTGTTGTAATAAATAACACTTCATAAAAGTTATTGCACTACATTCCTCATTAAATTTTCTTTCCATTGATACATGATTTTATGGTATAACTCAGTGCTTTTTTTCTTTAAAAAAATGTTTATGGTACTCTCATTTTGACTCAAGAAAATCACCAATGGGGGGAAATAAATACAGTTCAAATCTGGGAAAATAAATACAGTGAATTTCTTCTCCCGTTAAATTCACAAGCTGTTTAGGGGTATGCGTCCCCCTGCGTCCCCACAGAAAAAAAAGCCTTATTATTACTGCAAAGCAAAGTGGTGTCATGAGCCATCAAACCTCGGAAAGACATTTTGTCCAGAAGGTTCCACAATTTTGGCCGCTAGTGTGCACTGGAGGGCTGTACTAAGAGACCCTCTCCCAATTTTTAATATGAGACAATAATGATTGTCTGCGTGTGCACCTAAAAATAAATATAAATAAATAAACCCAGCCAGCTGTGTGGGGTATAAACTATCATCATCATCATCATCATCATCATCATATTTTGCCGTTTATTCGGCTGCCGTTTGATCACAGCCTCCAAGGAATGAGTTTCTCTGTTGGCTTCCATGGGAAAGCCCAGCGAACACGTAAACCCAGCAGCCCGTCTTTATATGCTTACTGACCTGGGTGTCAAGCCCTGCTGAACGCAAGGGAGCTTACTCCCGAGTAGGAAGAAGAGACTGGCCGGCCCCTCGCTCGCTCGCCAGGCCCACAGGCTTTGGACGGCAGGAGAGCCTTCTCTCATCGCCCTCTCCCACTGTGCCCACAGACATGGCTCTGAGTGCCCTCTTTGGCACGCCTGCCCTAGTCTGCCATATTTCAAAGAGTAAAAGCCAGGACACCCCGAAAGTTGCTGGACAATTCCGCCTTTGAAATCCTGGTACAGTGGTGCCTCGCAAGACAAAAAAAATCCGTTCCGGGAGTCTTTTCGTCTTGCAATTTTTTCGTCTTGCGAAGCAAGCCCATTGACGGAGTAGCGCTATTAGCGCTATTGGCTAAAAAAGGGCTAAAAACGGCTTTTTTTAGGGGGGGGGATTAGCGGTTTTGCTGCTAAAATGCTTTTAGCAGCTTAGCGATTCAGAATAAGGGGTTTTGGAGCAAAAAAAAAATTTCAATTTTTTTCGTCATTTTTCGTCTTGCGAAGCAAGCCCATAGGGAAATTCGTCTTGCAAAGCGCCTCTGCAGACGGAAAACCCTTTCGTCTTGCGGGTTTTCCGTCTTGCGAGGCATTCGTCTTGCGGGGCACCACTGTAATATTCAGCGGGAGAATCCTATGATGGATGTTTATGAATTTCTGCACGGCATGTAGAGAGTGGATTGAGAGAACTTTTTCTCCTCTCCCAACATGAGAGCCCATGGTGAAGATGAATGTTGGAAGATTCAGGAGGCATAAAAGGAAGTCCTTCTTGGTTAAATGGTGGAACTCACCGCCTCATGAGGCAGCAATGGCCACCAACCGATGTGACTTTCTTTTTTCTTTTTAAATCATTGTTATTGATTTCCCAATAAAAACAGCCAATCAACATATCATAATCCAATTAAAAACAAGAGACTAAAATTTTAAAAAAGACCAAATTATAATTATTAATTTTTCTGGGCTCCCCATAGTCTGGACCTTTGAAGCATATCACAGGGTTCTGTCTTGGGCCCGGTCTTATTCAACATCTTTATCAACGACTTGGATGATGGATTCAAGGGCATCCTGATCAAATTTGCAATGACACCAAACTGGGAGGGGTGGCTAACACCCCAGAGGACAGGATCACACTTCAAAACGACCTTGACAGATTAGAGAACTGGGCCAAAACAAACAAGATGAATTTTAACAGGGAGAAATGTAAAGTATTGCACTTGGGCAAAAAAAAAGGAGAGGCACAAATACAAGATGGGGGACACCTGGCTTGAGAGCAGTACATGTGAAAAGGATCTAGGAGTCTTGGTTGACCACAAACTTGACATGAGCCAACAGTGTGACGCGGCAGCTAAAAAAGCCAATGCAATTCTGGGCTGCATCAATAGGAGTATAGCATCTAGATCAAGGGAAGTAATAGTGCCACTGTATTCTGCTCTGGTCAGACCTCACCTGGAGTACTGTGTCCAGTTCTGGGCACCACAGTTCAAGAAGGACACTGACAAACTGGAACGTGTCCAGGGGAGGGCAACCAAAATGGTCAAAGGCCTGGAAACGATGCCTTATGAGGAACCGCTAAGGGAGCTGGGCATGTTTAGCCTGGAGAAGAGGAGGTTAAGGGGTGATATGATAGCCATGTTCAAATATAGAAAAGGATGTCACATAGAGGAGGGAGAAAGGTTGTTTTCTGCTGCTCCAGAGAAGCGGACACGGAGCAATGGATCCAAACTACAAGAAAGAAGATTCCACCTAAACATTAGGAAGGACTTCCTGACAGTAAGAGCTGTTCGACAGTGGAATTTGCTGCAAAGGAGTGTGGTGGAGTCTCCTTCTTTGGAGGTCTTTAAGCAGAGGCTTGACAACCATATGTCAGGAGTGCTCTGATGGTGTTTCCTGCTTGGCAGGGGGTTGGACTCGATGGCCCTTGTGGTCTCTTCCAACTCTGTGATTCTATGATTCTATTCTATGATTCTATGTCTCAGCTTGTAAATATCCTTCTTATCATCATTTAAAAAAATTATGTACCCTTAATCTGAGGATTTCACGGTGGTTCACAACAAAAACATACTGGTTGAAAGAACGGCTTTCTCAAAAACAATTCAAGCCAGAGAAATCTGTTTTCTATTTTTGGATGGAGGTACAGACTGTTTCTCAGGGGACTGCTGTGGTAATAGTGCATCTTAATTTCAGTAAGGTTTTTGACAAAGTCCCCCGTGATATTTATGTGAGGAAGCTGGTAAAATGAGGCTGAACAAGGTAACTGTTAGGTGGATTTGACTGACCGAACCCAAAGAGGACTCCTTCATGGTTCCTCCTCTTCCTGGGGAAAAGTGACAAGAGGGGTGCTGCAGGGTTCTGTCCTGGGCCCGTTGTTGTTCAACGTCTTTATAAATGACTTGGATGAAGGAACTGAGGGGATGCTCATCACATTTGCAGACAACACCAAACGGGGAGCGGAGGCCAATGTGGCAGAAGGCAGAATCAGATCAAGGGCAGGAATAGCACCACTTTCTTCTGCCTTGGTCAGGCCCCACCCAGAATACTGTTCTAGTTACAGGTAAGTAACCATGTTGGTCTGCCGTAGGCGAAATAAAATAAAAAGGCATCTGAAGAAGTGTGCATGCACACGAAAGCTCATACAAATAACAAAATGTGTTGGTCTCTCAGGTGCTACTGGAAGGAATTTTTTTATTTTGTTTCCAGAATACTGTGTTCAATTCTGGGCACCACAATTCCAGTATCTTAAATTTTGTTTGCCAAGGGAAATCAAGAAGGTGAGGGAACACAATCTATATTCCTTTTATAACACGTGGCCAAAGATTATTGAATATAAAAATTGTTAAGACTGTTGCCGGAATCCACCCAGCACTCATGGGAAAAGGTGGCGTGATCTTTTAGAGTAATCAAATGAAACTTTTACACATGGCAAGATGAAAGTCTGCAATTTCATCAGGACATGTTATTTGTTGTTTACTCTTGTAACCATTTATTTATTTAAAATTATATTTTGGCTTCATTTCACCCCTTAGTCCTGCTCCTGAAAGCTTGGTAGATGTGGAGTATTTGCTCACACTCTGCTATGACTTAAAAATCAACCTTTTTGATTTTTAAAAGAAATGGTATTGCAGTGCTAAAAGGGCTCAAGAAAGCAATTCCTGTAGTAGCTGGCATCTTAGCGAGCCCAGTGCCACTCTGCCAACTGTCTCACTCCCAGCTAACTAATCTGAAAAGCTGTCTTGTCTTCTCTGTCTGTAAAGACTTCAGTGTCCTTTGAATTCACAATTAAGCATTTCTGGAAGAGGAAATTATATGCTTTTGTTTAGAAAGCACTAATACTGGGCCACTGAATGTGCAACCTGCCAGCCCTGCCCTGTAGGAACCTCCAACTTTAAAGATTGATCTTTTCGTGTGGCAGCAATTATACTTTGGAACTCCCTGCCACTTGACATCAGGCAGGAGGCTTCATGGTCCACTTTGCAGCATTCAACTTTGTTACCGTTGCTGAGTTTGTGATAGCTAAATATCGATGAGAAAGAAGCCAATCTCCTATGTATATCTGAATAAATTGAGAAAGTCTGGTTTTCGGTAACTACAATTAAGCTAACATTGCAAAAGAATGCATCTAAACCGGCCTAACGGACTCATGGGGAAATAAGTATTTTGGGGGATGTTTTGAAAAAGTAAATTTAGTGAACCAGTGATGCCCTCTGAGCCAAAGGGTCATATGCAGAGAAGGCCTCGCTTTGACAGCAATCTTGCTGCAGCATTCTGCACCCGCTGAAGCTTCTGGACCAAGCGCAAGGGATGCCCCACAAGGAGGGCACTGTGGTCATCCAGCCTTGAAGAAACGAAGGCGTGAGGCCAGGCTCTCCCGGTCCTGGAATGTGGAACCATCTGCAGTTGCTCAAAGGCACTTCCAGCCACTGAGTCTGCCTGAGTCTCGGCTGGATCCGGAAGCACCTCAAAGTCCCACGAGGTTCATCATCATCATTTTTAATTTGTATCCCATCTTTCTATCTTACAATACTCAAGGCGGTTTACAAGCTGAAGAAACAAAAAATGTACATCTTATAACAATCTAATGCAATACAAAAATGTGATAATAAAACTTAATAATAAAAATTATTAGAATAGTATAAAATAAAAATATCAGCATATAAAAGTTTAAACAGAAGTCCACTCAATAGTTACAATAAATAATTTCTAAACTGTAATCAGTAAAACAATGGCAATCCACAGTACATAAAATAATACAATACAAATTGAGAAGCAGAGACTAGAGGGTGGTTCATATGGAGAGAACCTTTGGCTTACCTTATTTACTTAATATTAGGTTGGCCAAGTCCTTAGGACCTTCAGGAAACCCAAATTTCAGATTGCATTGCAGAGAGGGAGTTTTGTGTGTCTTTATTTGTTGCAAAGAAGAAGAAGAAGATTTTTATTTATACCCCGCCCTCCCAGGCCAAGAACGGGTTCAGGGTGGCTAACACCAAATATAAAATACAGTTTAAAAAAGCAAAAAAAAAACAATTGATTAAAATATAGCTTAAATTGCAGCTTTAAATGCAGCCTTATTTTACTGGCGACTCACAAATCAAGACCAGAAGGGGATGAAACATCAAATATTCACCAGGGTCAGCTATCCATGCTGGTCCTATAGGGGCCAGAAAAAGGCCCGAGAGAAAATTTAGTATATACAGGATCCCATATAAGGTGTTCCATCAAAAAAAGACAGAGGAGGATCAGACTGTAAAGGTAAAGGTAAAGGTACCCCTGCCCGTACGGGCCAGCCTTGCCAGACTCTAGGGTTGTGCGCTCATCTCACTCTATAGGCCGGGAGCCAGCGCTGTCTGCAGACACTTCCGGGTCAGTGGCCAGCGTGACAAGCTACATCCTGCGAGCCAGCGCAGCACACGGAATGCCGTTTACCTTCCCGCTGGTAAGCGGTCCCTATTTATCTACTTGCACCCGGGGGTGCTTTCGAACTGCTAGGTTGGCAGGAGCTGGGACCGAGCAACGGGAGCGCACCCCGCCGCGGGGATTCGAACCGCCGACCATGCGATCGGCAAGTCCTAGGCGCTGAGGTTTTGCCCACAGCGCCACCCGTGTCCCTTATATATAGGGGTTACATCAAAAAAAGAAAGAGGAGGATCAGACTGAGTCCAGACCAAAGGCCAGGTGGAACAACTTGTCTTGCAGGCCCTGCGGAAAGATGTTAAATCCCACAGGGCCCTGATGTCCCGTGGCAGAGCATTCCACCTGTTCGGGGCCAGTGCTGAAAAGGCCTTGGCTCTGGTTAAGAACAACCTAAGGTCCTTGAGGCCCGAGACGTCCTAAATGTTGTTATTTATGGACCATAAGGTCCTCCACGGGACATACCAGGAGAGGCAGTCCCGTTGGTACAAGGGTCCTAGGCCGCATAGGGCTCTAAAGGTCAGAACCAGCACCTTAAACCTGACCCTGTACTCCACCAGGAGCCAGTGCAGCTGGTAAGATAAAAGATAAAATCCCACCAGACATCATGGGACAGGGTCATCTGAGCCTTGAGTTCAGCAGGGCTTGACTCCCAGGTCAGTAAGCCTAAAGACGGCTACATTAGAAGGGGCTGCTGGGTTGACATGTTCGCTGGGCTTTCCCATGGAAGCCCACGAAGGAATTCATTCCTTGGAGGCTGTGAGCAAAGGGCAGCCGAAGAAACGGCAAAATATAACCACCACCACCACTGTGGCGGGTTTCAGTTGCTTCAGGTTACAGACTCTGCTAACCCATAAATATTACCTCGGGTTAAGAACTTTGCTTCAGGATGAGAACAGTAATCGTGTGGCGGCAGGGGGAGGCCCCATTAGCTAAAGTGGTGCTTCAGGTTAAGAACAGTTTCAGGTTAAGAACGGACCTCTGGAACGAATTAAGTACTTAACCCGAGGTACCACTGTATGTGTAATGCTGTAACTTTTGATTGGATAAAGACCTGATTCCAGAATGTATAAAGGGAAGCCTCCCCTGTTGGGAAGGGCCGGACTACGGAACTTATTCCTCCGTGCCATTGCTTGCTGCCGGCAAACAATTAAAACCTTCTTGCTTTAATTCTTCATTTGACTGGCCTGACTACTTGCTACACCACCACCCATCTGGCTGGGTTTATTTATTTATATTAATTTCTATGTGCGCATGCAGACAATCATTATTATCTCATATTAAAAACTGGGAGAGGGTCTCTTAGTACAGCCCTTCAGTGTACACTAGCGGCCAAAATTGTGGAACCTTCTGGACAAAATGTATTTCCGAGGTTTGATGGCTCATGACACCACTTTGTTTTGGAGTAATAACAAGGCTTTTTTCCTGTGGGGAAGCAGGGGGACGCATACCCCTAAACATTTTAACGGGAATTTAACGGGAGAAGAAATTCACTGTATTTATTTTCCCAGATTTGAAGTGTATTTTTTTTCTCCCGATTGGTGATTTTCTTGAGAGAAAATGAGAGTACGACTAAACATTCTTTTTTAGAAAAAAAGCACTGAGTTATACCATAAAATCATATATCAACGTAAAGATAATTTAATGAGGAATGTAATGCAATAATTTTTATGAAGGATTATTTATTACAACAGCAGTCATAAAGAAGAAACCCGAAGGACACAGGGGAAAATTAGATACGCAGGTTAAATTGGGTTTGGGGTTGCAGTTTGAGGACTCGGTTTCTAAAAGTTTCGCCATCACTGCGCTAGAAGGAAAGGAAAGTGGGGGGGGGGCGTCCCCCAAAAAGCATCTCTGGAAGTGGAATAAAGAAAGAAAAACGCGGAGGGGAGAGATGGGCACGCTGGGCTTGGCAAGGGTTAAAGGGAACCGAGCCGCCTTCCTAGAGAGGCCAGGAAGCAAGAGGGGGCAGGTCCTCCAGAGCCAAGGCCCCTCCCTCCCCACTCCTTTCCTTGCTTTGTGTCTCTCCTGCAAGGGCCGAATCGCAGCCCCCTCCTGGGATCTGGTGAGTCTCCTCTCTCTCCCCCCAGAGGGTGCAGTGGGGAGACGGGGGGGGCCTGATCTGCTCCTGCAGGGGGGGGGACCCCAAGTCAGGGAGGAGAGGGTCCTGCCAGGGAGGGGCCAGGTCTGCCACGCTCTCCTTCCTGGAGATCAGAGGATCCCAAACTCATTTGGCCCTCCGCCCCCCCCTTCAGAAAAGATCTCCCTTCTTTAAACAAAGGAGTCCCTGGGACTTTAACTCTGTGTGACATCGCTCAGCCTCATTGCACAACAGAGGAAACGTGCAAATGGTTTTCCAAAGCTGGACGAGGAGGTGGACTAGACACCCCCCCCCAAAAAAAAGGTGGGAGAGGAAGGCCAGGAATAAAGGGAGGAATCCCAGCCCAGAGTCTGGCTGCTGCATTGGGGAGCAGTTTCCCAGTGTCTCCCAGGGCAGCTCCCCACGGAGGCCACTGCAGCAATCCCCTCGCACCCAGAGCAGGGCATCCCACACTCACCTACGCCACACCTTTAAGGACACTGGTGCTGCTGCAGCAAATGTTAAAATTTTTTTTATATATTTTAAAGTGTTTTAAAGGTGTTTTTACTTTTTACTTTGTTATACCACCGTGAACGGTGGTTTCTATTTATGTATTTTTATTTTGTTCCGTTTTATTTTGGTTTGGGGTTGGATATTGAATGGGGTAGGGATTGGTTTTGTTTTGGCATAATTGTTTTTGATTTGGTTTGGTTTGTTTTTCTATTTTGTAAATGGATACAATAAAGGAACTGGAGGCCCCTCGACTGTCCTCGGGTCCAGTATTGAAACCACTTTGACCGGATATCCCCAGCCGATGTGGACAGACTCCTCCGAGCTGGAAAGCCGACCACCTGTCCTCTCGACCCGTGCCCGTCTTGGCTGATTAGAGCATGTCCAGACGAGGTGCGGGCCCCTCTGGGGGATATCATCAATTTGTCCCTTGGCACTGGGATATTCCCAGGGGAACTGAAGGAGGCAGTGGTGCTCCTGCTGTTAAAGAAAACATCATTAGATCCTTTAGATCTATCCAATTACCATCCGGTTTCAAATCTTCCATTCCTGGGTAAGGTGATTGAGAGAGCAGTTGCTGAACAGCTTGGCAGGTTTCTGGATGAAACATCGGCTCTGGATCCATTCCAATCCGGCTTCCGCGCTGGTCATGGGACCGAGACAGCTCTGGTCACCCTAACAGATGGTCTCCGCAGGCAGCTGGATCGAGGCGGGTCAGGGCTGCTGATTCTTCTAGACCTGTTAGCAGCCTTCGACATGGTCGATCATGAACTCCTGGACCACCGCCTTGCCGACGTGGGGATCCAGGGCACAGTCCTTCAATGGCTGCGCTCGTTTCTCTTTGGTCAGGAACAGAGGGTGGCGCTTGGGGGGGAATTGTCATCGCGCCACTCCTTGGTGTGTGGAGTGCCTCAGGGTGCGATACTCTCCCCAATGCTTTTTAACATCTTTATGCGCCCCCTCGCTCAGCTTGTCCGGAGTTTTGGGCTGGGTTGCCATCAGTATCCCGATGACACCCAACTCTATCTGTTGATGGATGGCCATCCTGACTCGGCCCCAGACACACTGACCAGATGTCTGGAAGCTGTGGCTGGATGGTTACGTGGGAGCCGGTTGAAGTTAAATCCTTCGAAGACAGAGTTCCTCTGGCTGGGACAGGACAATATGGGATTGAGGGGGCAACTCCCATCTCTTGCAGGGGTGCAATTAGTGCCAGCACCGTCCGTTAAGAGTTTGGGTGTAATCTTCGATACCTCCCTTTCTATGGAGGCGCAGATTACAGCTATAACAAAGGCGGCATTTTTTCATCTCCGCCAATCTAAGCAGTTGGCTCCTTATCTCTCTCGCCCTGACCTAGCCACTGTGATCCACGCGACGGTCACCTCCAGGCTGGATTATTGTAACTCGCTCTACGTGGGGCTGCCCTTGAGACTGACCCAGAAACTCCAGCGGGTGCAGAATGCTGCGACGAGACTCCTTATAGGGTCTTCACTGCGAGATCACATTCATCCGGTACTATACCAGCTGCACTGGCTTCCGGTGGAGTACAGGATCAGGTTTAAGGTGCTGGTTTTAACCTTTAAAGCCCTATATGGCCTACGACCCTCGTACCTACGGGACCGCCTCTCCTGGTATGTCCCACAGAGGAACCTACGGTCTGCAAATAAAAACGTCCTGAAGATCCCAGGCCACAGAGAGGTTAGGCTGGCCTCAACTAGAGCCAGGGCTTTCTCGGCTGCGGCTCCAATCTGGTGGAACGCTCTATCACAAGAGACTAGGGCCCTGCGGGACCTGACATCTTTCTGCAGGGCCTGCAAGACAGAGCCTTTGGTCAGGGCGCAGCCTGACTTCCTCCTCTGGCAATCTGCACAGAAATTTGCTTAACGGTTGCCATCAATTTGATTTTAATTAATTTTTATAATGAAATGTTTTTAGAATATTGGATTATTTGATTTTTGTTAGCGGCCCTGAGCCTGGCTTTGGCTGGGGAGGGCGGGATATAAATAAATTTTTTATTATTGTTGTTGTTGTTTAGTCATTCAGTCGTGTCCGACTCTTCGTGACCCCATGGACCAGAGCACGCCAGGCACTCCTGTCTTCCACTGCCACCCGCAGTTTGGTCAGATTCATGTTTGTAGCTTCGAGAACACTGTCTAACCATCTCGTCCTCTGCCGTCCCCTTCTCCTTGTGCCCTCCATCTTTCCCAACATCAGGGTCTTTCCCAGGGAGTCTTCTCTTCTCATGAGGTGGCCAAATATTGGAGCCTCAGCTTCAGGATCTGTCCTTCCAGTGAGCACTCAGGGCTGATTTCCTTCAGAATGGATGCGTTTGATCTTCTTGCAGTCCATTGGACTCTCAAGAGTCTCCTCCAGCACCATAATTCAGAAGCGTCAATTCTTCGGCGATCAGCCTTCTTTATGGTCCAGCTCTCACTTCCATACATCACTACTGGGAAAACCATAGCTTTTACTATACGGACCTTTGTTGGCAAGGTGATGTCTCTACTTTTTAAAATGCTGTCTAGGTTTGCCATTGCTTTCCTCCCAAAAAGCAGGCGTCTCTTAATTTCGTGGCTGCTGTCACCATCTGCAGTGATCATGGAGCCCAAAAAAGTAAAATCTCTCACTGCCTCCATTTCCTCCCCTTCTATTTGTCAGGAGGTGATGGGACCAGTGGTCATGATCTTCGTTTTTTTGATGTTGAGCTTCAGACCATATTTTGCGCTCTCCTCTTTCACCCTCAATAAAAGGTTTTTTAATTCCTCCTCACTTTCTGCCATCAAGGTTGTGTCATCTGCATATCTGAGGTTGTTGATATTTCTTCCAGCAATCTTAATTCTGGCTAGGGATTCATCCAGCCCAGCCTTTCGCATGATGAATTCTGCATATAAGTTAAATAAGCAGGGAGACAAAATATAGCCTTGTCGTACTCCTTTCCCAATTTTGAACCAATCAGTTGTTCCATATCCAGTTCTAACTGTAGCTTCTTGTCCCACATAGAGATTTCTCAGGAGACAGATGAGGTGATCAGGCACTCCCATTTCTTTAAGAACTTGCCATAGTTTGCTGTGATCGACACAGTCAAAGGCTTTTGCATAGTCAATGAAGCAGAAGTAGATGTCTTTCTGGAACTCTCTAGCTTTTTCCATAATCCAGCGCATGTTTGCAATTTGGTCTCTGGTTCCTCTGCCTCTTCTAAATCCAGCTTGCACTTCTGGGAGTTCTCGGTCCACATACTGCTTGAGCCTTCCTTGAAGAATTTTAAGCATAACCTTGCTAGCGTGTGAAATGAGTGCAATTGTGCGATAGATGGAGCATTCTTTAGCACTGCCCTTCTTTGGGATTGGGATGTAGACTGACCTTCTCCAATCCTCTGGCTACTGCTGAGTTTTCCAAACTTGCTGGCATATTGAGTGTAGCACCTTAACAGCATCATCTTTTAAAATTTTAAATAGTTCAGCTGGAATACCATCACTTCCACTGGCCTTGTTATTTGCAATGCTTTCTAAGGCCCATTTGACTTCACTCTCCAGGATGTCTGGCTCAAGGTCAGCAACCACACTACCTGTGGTGTACGAGACATACATGTCTTTCTGTTTTTTTTATATGATATTTTATTAGTTTTACAATCAATAAACACACAATACAAGTAAACAGATACCAAAAAAAACAAAAGCAAAAACAATACATACAAACAATACAACAACAAAAGAATACAAAAGAAAGAATAAAGAAAAAATTAAAATGAATCATTGTGTCTTCACCTTATTTAACATTAACCTGAGTCTGCGACTTCCCCAAACCTTCCCACTCTGTATTCCAAATCTTATATTCTGACAGTAAATTCTTTCCCTCTGGTTTGTCTTTAGTTCAACATATTCTTAGTGTCTTAATATAGTTACATTTCCATATGTCTTAAAACATTAGTCTTTCTTAATCTTTAAATTTTTTATACTAATAATCTTATAGGTTCAATCTGATGTCATCAAACATTTGATCTTGTAGTGTTTCTGTAGATAGTCTTTGAACTTCCTCCAGTCTTCCTTCACCATCTCTTCTCCCTGGTCTCTGATTCTGCCAGTCATTTCTGCTAATTCCATATAGTCAATAACTTTCATCTGCCATTCTTCCAGCGTGGGTAATTCTTGTGTCTTCCAATACTGTGCGATAAGTATTCTTGCTGCTGTTGTGGCGTACATAAAAAATGTCCTGTCCTTCACCTGAACCTGTTGGTTAACCATACCCAGGAGAAAGGCTTCTGGGTTCTTCCGAAATGTGTATTTAAATACTTTTTTCAGTTCATTATAAATCATCTCCCAGAAGGACTTAATCCTTGGGCACGTCCACCAAAGGTGAAAGAAAGTGCCTTCAGATTCTTTACATTTCCAACATTTATTATCAGGCATATGATAAATTTTTGCTAGCTTGACTGGTGTCATGTACCATCTGTAAATCATTTTCATTATATTCTCTCTTAAGGCATTGCATGCCGTGAACTTTATTCCAGTGGTCCATAACCTTTCCCAGTCAGCAAACATTATGTTATGACCAACATCTTGTGCCCATTTAATCATTGCTGATTTCACTTCCTCATCCTGTGTATTCCATTTCAGCAGCAAATTATACATTCTAGACAATATTTTTGTTTTGGGTTCTAACAATTCTGTTTCCAATTTTGATTTTTCCACCTGGAAGCCAATTTTTCTATCCATTTTAAATGCCTCCATTATTTGATAATAATGAAGCCAATCTCGGACTTTGCTTTTTAATTTGTCAAAACTCTGTAGTTTCAATTTGTCTCCGTCTTGTTCTAAGATCTCCCAATACTTTGGCCAGTTGGCCTCCATATTGAGTTTCTTTAAAGCTTTGGCTTCCATTGGAGACAACCACCTTGGAGTTTTGTTTTCCAGAAGATCTTTATATCTAATCCACACATTAAACAATGCTTTTCTGACAATGTGAATTTTGAACATTCTATGCACTTTAACCTTGTTGTACCATAAATATGCATGCCAGCCAAACGCGTTATTAAAACCTTCTAAATCCAATATGTCTGTATTTTCAAGAAGTAGCCATTCTTTCAACCAGCAGAAGGCTGCTGCTTCATAATAAAGACATCCATGTCTTTCTGGTATAATTCCTCTGTGTATTCTTGCCACCTCTTCTTGATGTCTTCTGCTTCTGTTAGGTCCTTACCACTTTTGTCCTTTATTATGGTAATCTTTGAACGAAATGTTCCTTTCATATCTCCAATTTTCTTGAACAGATCTCTGGTTCTTCCCATTCTGTTGTTTTCCTCTATTTCTTTGCATTGCTCGTTTAAGAAGGCCTTCTTGTCTCTCCTTGCGATTTTTTGCAATTCTGCATTCAATTTCCTGTATTTTTCTCTATCTCCCTCGCATTTTGCTTGCCTTCTCTCCCCCGCTATTTGTAAGGCCTCATTGGACAGCCACTTTGCTTTCTTGCATTTCCTTTTCATTGGGATGGTTTTCGTTGCTGCCTCCTGTATAATGTTTCGAGCCTCCATCCATAGTTCTTCAGGCACTCTGTCCAGCAAATCTAAATCCTTAAACCTGTTCCTCACTTCCACTGTGTATTCATAAGGGATTTGGTTTAGATTGTATCTTACCGGCCCAGTGGTTTTTCCTACTTTCTTCAGTTTAAGCTTGAATTTTGCTATAAGAAGCTGATGATCTGAGCCACAGTCAGCTCCAGGTCTTGTTTTTGCTGACTGTATAGAGCTTCTCCATCTTTGGCTGCAGAGAATATAATCAATCTGATTTTGATGCTGCCCATCTGGTGATGTCCATGTGTAGAGTCGCCTCTTGTGTTGTTGGAAAAGAGTGTTTGTGATGACCAGCTTGTTCTCTTGACAGAACTCTATTAGCCTTTGCCCTGCTTCGTTTTGAATTCCAAGACCAAATTTGCCAGTTGTTCCTTTTATCTCTTGATTCCCTACTTTAGCATTCCAATCCCCTATAATGAGAAGAACATCCTTCTTTGGTGTCACTTCTATAAGGTGTTGTAAGTCTTCATAGAATTGGTCAATTTCAGTTTCTTCAGCACCAGTAGTTGGTGCATAAACTTGGATTATTGTTATGTTAAAAGGTCTGCCTTGGATTCGTATCGAGATCATTCTATCATTTTTGAGATTGCATCCCAGTACAGCTTTTGCCACTCTTTTGTTGACTATGAGGGCCACTCCATTTCTTTTGCCGGTTTCTTGCCCACAGTAGTAGATATGATGGTCATCCGAACTGAATTCGCCCATTCCCGTCCATTTTAGTTCACTGATGCCCAGGATGTCAATATTTATTCTTGCCATCTCATTTTTGACGACATCCAACTTACCCAGGTTCATGGTTCTTACATTCCAGGTTCTTATGCAATATTTTTCTTTACAGCATTGGACTTTCCTTTCGCTTCCAGGCATATCCGCAACTGAGCGTCCTTTCGGCTTTGGCCCAGCCGCTTCATCAGCTCTGGATCTACTTGTACTTGTCCTCCGCTCTTCCCCAGTAGCATGTTGGACGCCTTCCGACCTGAGGGTCTCATCTTCCAGCGTCATAACTTTTATATGCCTGTTGTCTTTGTCCATGGAGTTTTCTTGGCAGGGATACTGGAGTGGCTTGCCGGTTCCTGCTCCAGGTGGATCACGTTTGGTCAAAACTCTCCACTATGACCTGTTCATCTTGGGTGCCCTGCTCGGCATAGTTCATAGCTTCTGAGTTCTTCAAGCCCCTTCGCCACGGCAAGGCAGTGATCCATGAAGGGATTATTATTATTATTATTATTATTATTATTATTATTATTATTTATGTTTTATTTTGATATCTTTACGAGAATATTTGTTTTCAGTTATGTTGCTTTGACTATGGACTATATAGTTGACTTTCTTCTGATGGTCTTATTTCTATTTTATTGATTTTGTCGTGGGACGCAGGTGGCGCTGTGGGTAAAAGCCTCAGTGCCTAGGGCTTGCCAATCGAAAGGTCGGCGGTTCGAATCCCCGTGGCGGGGTGCGCTCCCATTGTTCGGTCCCAAAGCCTGCCAACCTAGCAGTTCGAAAGCACTCCCGGGTGCAAGTAGATAAATAGGGACCGCTTACTAGTGGGAAGGTAAACGGCGTTTCCGTGTGCGGCACTGGCCACGTGACCCGGAAGTGTCTCCAGACAGCGCTGGCCCCCGGCCTCTTGAGTGAGATGGGCACACAACCCTAGAGTCTGTCAAGACTGGCCCGTACGGCCAGGGGTACCTTTACCTTTTTTTATTGATTTTGTGGGATGTGAAACTGCAGTCAAGTACAACATTCCTACAGTGGACACATTAGGGGATGTTTTCTACCACTCAGGAGAAGGCCTCCTGTTTCCTCCTGAGCTGGGACAGACTTCCACTACATGTGACTTGAAGAGGCTGCAGTCTGTTGTACTAGCATGGAGGAGCACACAGCCTCCATGTTCTGATCAGTGTGTCTTCTCCATTTTCTATGTTGCTGTGTGTTTGGGGAAGTGACTCCTTAGTGGCAGTCATTTGGGACTAACTTCTTTATGGAATAGTTCTAGTTGTTATGTAACAACCTGAATGAATCTGTGAGTAAACTACTTTTATATTAACGTGAATCAGATTATTATGCTTATTCATTTAACAGGGATTGGAAGGGATTTTACCAGGAAGGAATTTTTAATAGCAAGACTCAGATGAGTCAGCAATAAGCTGATCGCTGCGTAATCTGAAAAAGGGGGATGTATGGAACTCTACTAGAATATGGAACTTGCTAGTGCATGTTAGGAAGGATATCATTCCATAATATATCCTCCTCTAACTCCCCAATTATCCCCACAGATTTAATATGCTGTAAACCACTTTGAGATTTTTCTTTAAAATGTGAAGTGTTATAGAAATTTAAATAAATAAAATAGCTCATGGTTTGGGCTGTGGTGCAGTCCAGCCCTGGTTCGCTCCAAGACTCATCCATGCTTGCTCAGGGAACCTTTTTCTTCTCCAGATATTAGACAACTTTTGTAACAGAACAATGTATTTGCTTTGTAGGATTTGCTAGCGCCTCTCCTTAAGACAGAGGGAACTTGGCAGAAGACCAAAGGGTTCCTTCCGATCTCTCAGAGGCTTCCTGAGAGCACAGATGGATGAGCAAGACTCAGCTGGCCCTGGAACAGAAAGAGGCCATGCCATCCAAACTGGGAGCAGTCGGGGATTCTGGGAAAACTCTGTACAGATCTTAGGTGAGGAGGACACCCTCTGCTCAGAGGTGCAGAGCCAGCAGTTGAGGCAGTTCTGCTGCCAGGAGGCCAAAGGACCCCGAGAGGTTTGCAGCCGACTCTACCACCTTGACCATCAGTGGCTGAAGCCGGAAAGGCACACGAAAGCTGAGATGCTGGACCTGGTGATCTTGGAGCAGTTCCTGGCTGTCCTTCCCCCGGAGATGGAGAGCTGGGTGAGGGACTGTGGAGCAGAGACCAGTTCCCAGGCCGTGGCCCTGGCTGAAGGTTTCCTCCTGAGTCAGGCAGAGGAGAGAAAGCAGGCAGAGCAGCAGGTGAGAGAGACTTTCCTCTGGATACTCCCAAGGCCTCCAAACAGGACTGAGAACATCCCATCATACTCTACTGATGGCTCCTATTTCTTCCTGGGAAGGCATCCATGGAATGAAATCTGTCACCCTTGAAGCTGTTGGCCCTGACATTCATTTTTTAATCCTTCTCCCCATTCTCTCATTTGAATCCTTTTTCTTTTTCAGGGAAAGGATCTCTTTGCAGAAATGGGCCAGATTTCTTCTGAGGCAGAGAGGCCTCCGTTGGACACCAGAGAGAGGAAGCTGGGTAAGGAGTTTTTTCTCCGTTTAGTCTCATTCTGTTGGTTTTCCAACACATCTGTGGGTTCTTTTCATCTTTTGTTGGGGGAGATAGTGGGACCAAGAGCCCAGAGGAGGGGAGATATATTTTTCACAACTAACATCTGAAATGCACCCAAACATCCAAATGCACTCAGCAGGCGAGACTTTCTCAAAGGCCCCTGTGTAGTTTGAGATGCTGCACTGATTCACCTGTGAGAGAAGCAGGCACTCTGGGCCTCCCCCTTACCTTTTTCCTCTTGCAGGTGACACAGTGATACTGGCTAGACCTCTTCAACCATCTCTGAATGGGGACAGAAGAGAAGCAGTGGCTGTGGATCCAGATCAGGTCAGGGGAAGCTTCCTTGTGGGAACAGAGGCCAAGGGGTGGAACAATGTCCAAGCTCAAGGAGTGTTGGTGAACAACAGTGTTGTCTCAGAGGAGGACATTTTCCTTTTCCTTTTAGGGTCCAGTGTGCTTTGAAGACATAGCTGTTTGTTTCACGGATGAAGAGTGGGAGTTGCTGGATCCTGACCAGAGAGCTCTGCATAAGGACGTCATGGAGGAGAATCGTGGGATCTTGGCCTCTCTCAGTAAGGCTCCCAGTGGGATCATAATATTTGTTTCTAAATTCAAAACTCCATATGTGACTAACCTCATATATTTTCACAGAACTCAACAGCGCCCCCTACAACACCAGATATCACAATACTCCCCAAAAAAACCTTGAACAGTAAATTACTGTTTTTTCTGTGAATGTTCTTCCGCCAGTTGCAGCTTATTAAACAAGGATCAGCTGGTCTGAACTCCCCAGACCCTTTTTACTGTAAACTTCAGAGTTGTTAGGGAAGTTGAAGTAGCTTCTGTCAGGTTTTCAGTTTTAGTTTCTCCTCCTGTCGGTCTTTGGTTGTCCAAAGAGAAGACTGACATTGGAAATGGAGGGATGCCATGATGGAACCAAAGAAAATCCATTCGAGAGAAGAGCCAGGCTTATTGAATCACAGGTTCCCTTAAGGATGTCGGTTGATCCCCGTTAATTAATGCACCCAACCCTTCAGAAAACCATCCATCTAACCCACTTGTGTTATTTCTCTATTACCAGAGTTAACAAGTATTCTTCCTTAATTTCTCCCTGAGGCGCTAATCCATTACTCTTCATTGCAGATAGTGATGTACTGGAAATCAAGGACAAGGGTGACCATGACAAAATCCCCACAATGGAGAAGCTGTATAAATATCTTGAAAGTGGAAAACGTTCCAATTCCACTTCCCATCAAGGAAATCTCATTAGGAAGAAACCCTATCAGTGTGTGGAATGTGGAAAGAGCTTCAGTCAGAGCTCCCATCTCACTTCCCATCAGAGAATTCATACAGGAGAGAAACCCTATCAGTGCTTTGAATGTGGAAAGAGCTTCACTCACAGCCACCATCTCACTTCCCATCAGAGAATTCATACAGGGGAGAAACCCTATCAGTGTGTGGAATGTGGAAAGAGCTTCAGTACGAGCTCCTCTCTCACTTCCCATCAAAGAATTCATACAGGGGAGAAACCCTATCAGTGCATGGACTGTGGAAAGAGCTTCAATCACACCCACAGTCTCACTAAGCATCGGAGAATTCATACAAGGGAGAAACCCTATCAGTGTGTGAAATGTGGAAAGAGCTTCAGTCAGAGCTCCTCTCTCACTTCCCATCAAAGAATTCATACAGGGGAGAAACCCTATCAGTGCATTGAATGTGGAAAGAGCTTCACTCACAGCCACAGTCTCACTTTCCATCAAAGAATTCATACAGGGGAGAAACCATATCAGTGCGTGGAATGTGGAAAGACTTTTAGTCAGAGCGCTGGTCTCACTTCCCATCAAAAAATTCATACAGGGGAGAAACCATATCAGTGCTTAGAATGTGGAAAGAACTTCAGTCAGAGCACCGGTCTCACTTTCCATCAGAGAATTCATACAGGGGAGAAACCATATAATTGCTTGGAATGTGGAAAGAGCTTCATTCACAGGGCTCATCTCACTTCCCATCAGAGAATTCATACAGGGGAGAAACCCTATCAGTGCTTTGAATGTGGAAAGAGCTTCACTCACAGCCACCATCTCACTTCCCATCAGAGAATTCATACAGGGCAGAAACCCTATCAGTGTGTGGAATGTGGAAAGAGCTTCAGGAAGAGCTCCGATCTCACTAGGCATCAGAGAATTCATACAGGCGAGAAACCCTATCAGTGTGCGGAATGTGGAAAAAGCTTCAGTCAGAGCGCCAGTCTCACTTTCCATCAAAGAATTCATACAGGGCAGAAACCCTATCATTGTGTGGAATGTGGAAAGAGCTTCAGTCAGAGCTCCACTCTCACTTCCCATCAAAGAATTCATACAGGGGAGAAACCCTATCAGTGTGTGGAATGTGGAAAGAGCTTCAGTACGAGCTCTGATCTCACTAAGCATCAGAGAATTCATACAAGGGAGAAACCCTATCAGTCTGTGGAATGTGGAAAAAGCTTCAGGAAAAGCTCCAATCTCACTTTCCATCAAAGAATTCATACGAAGAGTGGAAAACCCTTCATTATACAGCTTTCAGCACTAGAGAAAAACACACCACTTTAAACAAGCCTTTGGCTGATTGACATCTAATGCCCTTTTAAAATGTGGTGGGGAGGTGGGGGTTCCCGTTTTGGGCTGTGTGTTTTGTGTTTTCATTGTGTGATTTTATGTTGCAACCATCCTGAGACTTGTGGGTGTATGGAATGGGAGCCAACTCTTGCTGTCTGTGGGTCTTTGCCCCCCAATTAGATATGTGAGTGGGCCACAGCCCCCCCAGTTCATAGGAATAGCCATTCAAGTGACTTCCGGGTTGGCGCCATCGGTAATGGCAGACTCCCTCTGATCTCCAGAGGGATGAGCTCTGAAGAAATTGGGTCTGCACCGCTGCGGCGAAGCGGGGACCCCTTAAATCGCAGGCGGGTGAAGCTTGCGAACGTGGGACTCGGCGGGCACCTTTTGCCCCCCCCAATTGGCAAAGGAACCCAGTTACGGGAAACAAATAAGCGAGTTGCGGAAGCATCATCTAAAATTGACCAAAACACTACAAGTATCAATAATTTGGGTCAAAAGGTCACTACGAATACGGAGACCATACAGAAATTATTACAGGAATCTACCACGACCCCAAAGACGGCTGAGGAAGCTAAAGAGATAGCAGTGGCCGCAGAGGAGAAAATACCACCGATACATAGACAACTGGAAGATCACAGATCAATGTTGTCTATGATTGAATTGAAGGAGAAACAAACAAACCTGAGGATCAGGGCCGTGCCTGAACTTGAGAAAGACAAGCTAAGTGATTTTCTTATGCAGGAATTTGCAGACTTTTTGGATTTAGATCTGGAGAAGGAAGAATTCAAGATAGTGAGTGCATTTAGGCTTGGAAGAGAGGGAAAGAAGACCAAGGTGAGAGACTGCTTGATTACGCTCAGATCAAAAGAGGAGAGAGATAAAATCTTTGGTCTGCATTTCCAAAAGGCCCTGAAAATAAACCAGTCAAGAGTGGAGATATTCAAGGATATTCCGAAACATCTTTTGGAACTTAGATCCAACTACGGAGATTTGGTCACCCTGCTGAGAAGAAATAATATCATCTTCAGGTGGGAATTCCCCCAGGGCCTATCTTTTAGTATCAAAGGAAAAAAGATTAAAATAAGATCAGTGGACGACAAGGACAGATTCCCGAAAGACTACAGGGAAGACTTACAGAAAGAACTTGTAAAGGAGCAAAGAGTACCAGAAAGAGGAACAATAGACAAGGCAAAAATACTTCTTGATTTGGACAACTTGGAGAAGGCGACACCACCGACAGAGCAAGAAGACGCACTGGGTGCAGTTGGAGGAAAAGGGTTCTTGATACAACAAAATACATTAAAGAAGAGAGCCCAACATGAAAAGAAAGACAAAATTTTAGAGAAGATAAAGGAAAGTGAGAAGAGATTGAGAGCAAAACCAAAGTCACAGGAAATTCTGAGAGAAATAAAGTTATACCAAGTACAATATATGCAAATGATAAATCAAGAGATAGAATGGAAAATTAGACAAATGAGACAAAAGACATTTGAATCAGCAAACAAGTGCGGGAAACTGTTAGCTTGGCAAATGAGAAAAAGACAAAAATTAAACACCGTTATCAATTTAGAGGTTGAAGGGAAGACTATACAGAACCCAGCTGAGATCAGAAATTGTTTCCAGAGGTATTTTAAACAACTATATACACAACGGCCACAGAAAGAGGCTGATATAGATCGATTTTTGAAAATAAATGGACTACAAAGAATCTCTCAAGAAAACAAACTAAGGTTGAACTACAAAATAACTGAACAAGAGGTAGAAAGTGCCATTCAGAACATGCAATTGGGTAAATCTCCAGGGCCGGATGGACTGACTTCTAGATATTACAAATCGTTGAAAGAATGGTTGATACAACCTTTGAAGGAAGTTTGTAATGAAATATTGGAAGGGAGAAGGGCACCAGAGTCGTGGAAGGAAGCGTATATCACACTTATACCAAAAACAGAGACTGAAAAGACACAACTTAAGAACTACCGCCCTATATCATTGCTAAATGTGGATTACAAAATCTTTGCAGACATTTTGGCTCGAAGATTAAAGAAAGTTTTAGTAGAGGAGATTCATAAGGACCAAGCAGGCTTTCTCCAGGGTAGACACTTATCTGACAATATGAGAAATGTAATTGATATTTTGTATATTTGGAATATACAAGAAAATATTAATACAAAGGCAGTTTTGATTTTTGTGGATGCGGAGAAAGCCTTTGACAATATTTCTTGGAACTTTATGAAGAAGAATCTCCATGGGATGGGGGTAGGACAAGGGTTTGAAAATGGTATAGGTGCAATCTACTCTGAACAAAAGGCTAAGTTAATTGTTAATAATTTTGTGACGGAGGAATTCAGGATAGAAAAAGGAACACGACAAGGTTGCCCAATCTCCCCATTGCTTTTTATATCGATCCTGGAGGTCCTTTTGAACATGATTAGAAGGGACCAATTGGTTAAAGGGATACAGGTCGGAGCCAAACAGTATAAATTGAGAGCATTTGCGGATGACCTATTTTTGACTTTACAGGAGCCAGAATCTAGTACAAAAAGAGTTTTAGAACTGATTCAAGAATTTGGTCAAGTTGCAGGATTTAAATTGAATAAGTTAAAAACAAAGGTTTTGGAAAAAAATTTAACAGGAAATGAGAGAGAGAGGTTTCAGAATGAGACAGGTTTGACAATGGTTAAGAAAGTGAAATACTTGGGGATCAATATCACAGCTAAGAATGGGAATTTATTTAAAGACAATTATGAAAAATGTTGGACGGAGGTGAAGAAAGATTTAGAAATCTGGTCAAATTTTAAGCTTTCACTGCTAGGCCGTATTGCTGTGATAAAAATGAATGTATTGCCAAGAATGTTGTTTTTGTTTCAAACATTGCAGGTTATTGACAAAATGGATTGTTTCAAGAGGTGGCAGAGAGACATATCTAGATTTGTCTGGCAGGGCAAGAAGCCAAGAATAAAATTTAAAATATTAACAGATGCAAAGGAAAGAGGTGGTTTTGCCCTGCCAGACCTTAAACTTTATTATGAATCAGTAGCTTTCTGCTGGTTGAAAGAATGCCTGTTTCTTGAAAACACAGACATTTTGGATTTAGAAGGTTTTAATAATGCATTCGGATGGCATGCATATTTGTGGTATGAAAAGGTTAAAGTGCACAAAGCATTTAAAAACCATATTGTCAGGAAAGCATTGTTTAATGTCTGGATAAGATATAAAGACCTACTTGAAAATAAAACCCCAAGGTGGTTGTCACCGATGGAAGCGAAGGCTGTGAAAAAGCTCAATATGGAGGCCAAATGGCCAAAATATTGGGAAATTTTGGAACAAGAGGGAGATAAATTGAAATTGCAGAGTTTTGAAAAATTAAAAAACAAAGTGCGAGACTGGCTTCATTATTATCAGATAATGGAGGCATATAAATTGGATAAGAAAATCGGCTTCCAGGTGGAAAAATCAAAATTGGAAACAGAATCGTTAGAACCCAAAACTAAGATCTTGTCAAAAATGTATAACTTGCTGTTGAAATGGAGTACTCAGGATGAAATGGTAAAATCTGCTATGATTAAATGGGCACAAGATGTTGGACATAACATTATGATGGCTGACTGGGAACAGTTATGGACCACAGGTATGAAGTTTACGGCATGTAATGCCTTAAGAGAGAATATTATGAAAATGATATACAGGTTGTACATGACACCAGTCAAGCTAGCAAAAATCTATCATTTGCCCGATAATAAATGCTGGAAATGTAAAGAAACTGAAATGTAAAGAAACCTTTGGTGGACGTGCCCAAGGATTAAGGCTTTCTGGGAGATGATATATAATGAAATGAAAAAGGTATTTAAATATACCTTTCCAAAGAAACCAGAGGCCTTTCTTCTGGGCATAGTGGGCCAATTGATGTTAAAGAAGGATAGAATTTTCTTTATGTACGCTACAACAGCAGCAAGAATACTCATCGCAAAGTATTGGAAGACACAAGAACTACCCACTTTGGAAGAATGGCAGATGAAGGTGATGGACTATATGGAATTGGCGGAAATGACCAGCAGAATCCGAAACCAGGGAGAAGAGTTGGTGGAAGAAGATTGGAAGAAATTTAAAGACTATTTACAGAAATATTATAAAATTAACGAATGTTAGAATGATGTTGGATTGAGGTTAAGGGGTTTTTAGTAACAACGGTACGAAGGAATATGCAAAAATGGAAAGTTAGCAGATGAAAACTTAAAGGCATAATATATTAAGACCAAGATAAGGATAAGGTAGAGGGAAAGGATTTGCTGAATAAATAATTTGAATTGGAATACAAAGAGGGGAGGTGTGGGGAGGTCCGGGAAACAAGCAAATGCAAGATATATTATGAAAGATTGAATTGTTTTTAATTGTTTTTCTTTATCACCTTTGTATTTTTCTTTTTCTCTTTTGTGAAAATCTTAATAAAATATTATTAAAAAAAAAAAAAGGAATAGCCATTCAAATGGCATGCTTGCACCGCATCCTGTGACTGTTTAACCGAGGCAGGGCTTACTAAACCCCTCCTATATTTTATTCCAGTTGGCACCCCTGCTATAGGGCGCTATAGAAGTCAAATAAATGCATAAATAAAACAAAACCATCTTGGTCTCCTTCTTTTGCACATGTTCCAGCTTGTCAATATCCTTCTTAATATTATCATTTTGAAAATTTATGTGCCCATCATCTGAAGATTTCATGGTGATTCACAACATAATCAGACTGGTTGAAAGCATGGCTTTCTCTAAAACATGTCAAGCTAGAGAAATCTCTTTTCTTTTTTTGGATGGAGTTACAGACTGCTTCTCAGGGGACTGCTGTGGAAATAGTGCATCTTAATTTCAGTAAGGTTTTTGACAAAGTCCCCCTTGATATTTATGTGAGGAAGCTGGTAAAATGAGGCTGAACAAGGTAACTGTTAGGTGGATTTGACTGACCGAACCCAAAGAGGACTCCTTCATGGTTCCTCCTCATCCTGGGGAAAAGTGACAAGAGGGGTGCTGCAGGGTTCTGTCCTGGGCCTGTTGTTGTTCAACGTCTTTATAAATGACTTGGATGAAGGAACTGAGGGGATGCTCATCACATTTGCGGAGGACACCAAACGGGGAGTGGAGGCCAATGTGGCAGAAGGCAGAATCAGATCAAGGGCAGGAATAGCACCACTTTATTCTGCCTTGGTCAGGCCCCACCCAGAATACTGTTCTAGTTACAGGTAAGTAACCATGTTGGTGTGAAGCTGAGGCTCCAATACTTTGGCCACCTCATGAGAAGAGAAGATTCCTTGGAAAAGACCTTGATGCTGGGAAAGATGGAGGGCACAAGGAGAAGGGGACGACAGAGGATGAGATGGTTAGACAGTGTTCTCGAAGCTACAAACATGAACCTGACCAAACTGCGGGTGGCGGTGGAAGACAGGAGTGCCTGGCGTGCTCTGGTCCATGGGGTCACGAAGAGTCGGACACGACTGAACGACTAAACAACAACAAAGCATGTTGGTCTGCCGTAGTCGAAATAAAATAAAATGGTATCTGAAGAAGTGTGCATGCACACGAAAGCTCATACAAATAACAAAATTACAGTGGTGCCTCGCAAGACGAAAAGAATCCGTTCCGCGGGTCTTTTCGTCTTGCGGTTTTTTCGTCTTGCGAAGCAAGCCCATTGACGGAGTAGCGCTATTAGCGCTATTGACAATTTAAGGGCTAAAAACGGCTTTTTAAGGCTTGGGGGATTAGCGGTTTTGCTGCTAAAATGCTTTTAGCAGCTTAGCGCTTCAGGAAAAGGGGTTTTGGAGTGGAAAAAAAATTCAAAATTTTTCGTCTTGCGAAGCAAGCCCATAGGGAAATTCGTCTTGCGAAGCGCCTCTGCAGACAGAAAACCCTTTCGTCTTGCGGGTTTTCCGTCTTGCGAGGCATTCGTATTGCGGGGCACCACTGTAGTTGGTCTCTCAGGTGCTACTGGAAGGATTTTTTTTATTTTGTTTCCAGAATACTGTGTTCAATTCTGGGCACCACAATTTCAGTATCTTAAATTTTTGTTTGCCAAGGGAAATTAAGAATGTGAGGGAACAGAATCTATATTCCTTTTATAACACGTGACCAAAGTTTATCGAATATATAAATTGTTAAGACTGTTGCCGGAATCCACCCAGCACTCATGGGAAGAAGTGGCGTGATCTTTTAGTGTAATAAAATGAAGCTTTTACACATGGCAAGATGAAAGTCTGCAATTCCATGAGGACAAGTTATTTGTTGTTTACTGTTGTAACCATTGCTTTCTGAAAAGTTATCTTCTGTACCAAGAGAAATAAAAACAATGTTTTTAAAAATGGTGGGGAAATCATGTGTACTCTTCCATTAATCTGATTACATGTGTTGCGTGTTATCTGGAGTCTGAACTCCCAGTTATTTCACATTATCAATGTGTTTCTGTGTGTTCAGCACACATGATTGCAGGTGAGACTGAATAAAAGACTTTTCTGGAAGAGGAAATGATATGCTTTTGTTTAGACAGCACTAATACTGGGCCACTGAATGTGCAACCTGCCAGCCCTGCCCTGTAGGAACCTCCAAATTTAAAGATTGATCTTTTGTTGTGGCAGCAAGTGTACTTTGGAACTCCCTGCCACTTGACATCAGGCAGGAGGCTTCACGGTCCACTTTGCAGCATTCAACTTTGTTACCGTTGCTGAGTTTGTGAAAGCTAAATATTGAGGAGAGAGAAGCCAATCTCCTACGTATATCTGAATAAATTGAGAAAGTCTGGTTTTTAGTAACTACGATTAAGCTAACATTTTAGTGATTATTTATTTCATAAAATGTATATACCGCTTGATTGTAAAAAAACAACAACACACAAGGCAGTTTACAAGAAGATACACTGAAATCATGAAAAATGTACAGCAGTACTTTAAAACATGCAAAAAGTTAAAATGCTAATATTCACCCCAACTTTCTAAGCACCTGCACAGGCATGTTTTTAGCAGGTTCCCCAAAAAGGTGGGAGGGAGGCGCCTGCTTGATCTCAAGAGGCAGGTTACATACACTTCAGGTTACAGACTCCACTAACCCAGAAATAGTACCTCGGGTTAATAACTTTGCTTCAGGATGAGAACAGTAATCGTGTGGCGGAGGCCCCATTAGGGGGAGGCCCCATTAGCTAAAGTGGTGCTTCAGGTTAAGAACAGTTTCAGGTTAAGAACGGACCTCCAGAACGAATTAAGTACTTAACCCGAGGTACCACTGTATGAGTAATGCTGTAACGTTTGATTGGATAAAGACCTGATTCCAGAATGTATAAAGGGAAGCCTCCCCTGTTGGGAAGGGCCGGACTACGGAACTTATTCCTCCGTGCCATTGCTTGCTGCCGGCCAACAATTAAAACCTTCTTGCTTTAATTCTTCATTTGACTGGCCTGACTACTTGCTACACCACCACCCATCTGGCTGGGTTTATTTATTTATATTAATTTCTATGTGCACACACAGACAATCAATATTATCTCATATTAAAAATTGGGAGAGGGTCTCTTAGTACAGCCCTTCAGTGTACACTAGCGGCCAAAATTGTGGAACCTTCTGGACAAAATGTACAGTGGGGGGGGGGGGAGTATTTGATCCCCTGCTAAATTTGCCCGTTTGGCCTCTGACCTACCATTAAAATTATGGACTGGTCATTTCTTCGTCAGAGGGCGAATGGGCAAATTTAGGAGGGGATCAAATACTTTTCCCCCTCGGTGTATTTCCGAGGTTTGATGGCTCATGACACCACTTTGTTTTGGAGTAATAACAAGGCTTTTTCCCTGTGGGGACGCAGGGGGAAGCATACCCCTAAACATTTTGTGAATTTATGGGAAAAGAAATTCACTGTATTTATTTTCCCAGATTTGAACTGTATTTATTCCCCCCCCCCCCGTGATTTTCTTGAGTCAAAATGAGAGTAGAAAAAAACCACTGAGTTATACCATAAAATCATGTATCAATGGAAAGAAAATTTAATGAGGAATGTAATGCAATAATTTTTTTGAAGGATTATTTATTACAACAGCAGTTATAAAGAAGAAACGTGAAAACACAGGAAAAATGAGATATGCAGGTTAAATTGCCATGTTGACACTTTGCGATAAAATCAATGGGTTTGGGGTTGCAGTTTGGGGACTCGGTTTCTAAAAGGTTCGCCATCACTGCGCTAGAAGGAAAGGAAAGTGGGGGGGGGGGCGTCCCCCAAAAAGCATCTCTGGAAGTGGGAATGAAAAACGCGGAGGGGAGAGGTGGGCACGCTGGGCTTGGCAAGGGTTAAAGGGAAGCGAGCTGCCTTCCTAGAGAGGCAGGAAGCAAGGGGGGGCAGGTCCTCCAGAGCCAAGGCCCCTCCCTCCCCAGTCCTTTCCCGCTTCGCTGCCCCCTCCTGGGATCTGGTGAGTCTCCTCTCTCTCTGGGATCTGGTGGGGGGTCCCAGGGCTACAGCAGGGGAGGGTGCCTGGGGGGCCTGATCTGCTCAGCCGGGGGGGGACCCCAAGTCAGGGAGGAGAGGCTCCTGCCAGGGAGGGGCCAGGTCTGCCACGCTCTCCTTCCTGCAGATCAGAGGATCCCAAACTCATTTGACCCTCCCCCCCCCTTTCAGAAAAGATCTCCCTTCTTTAAACAAAGGAGTCCCTGGGACCTTAACTCTGTGTGACATCGCTCAGCCTCTTTGCACAACAGAGGAAACATGTGCAAATGGTTTTCCAGAGCTGGACGAGGAGGTGGACTAGACCCCCCCCCCCAAAAAAAAAGGTGGGAGAGAAAGGCCAGGAATAAAGAGATGGATCCCAGCCCATAGCCTGGCTGCTGCATTGGGGACCAGTTTCCCAGTGTCTCCCAGGGCAGCTCCCCACGGAGGCCACTGCAGCAATCCCCTCGCACCCAGAGCAGGGCATCCCAGGACCACATCCTCTCTGGCCCAAAGGGATTGTTGCTGGCAAAGCAGCCGGAAATTACCCGCATAATTTCGAGGGAGATGTCTTTGGCCCCGCCCACCTGGCCCTCAGGGGGTTGGCCAGATCCATGCCTGGCCCTCAGAGCAAAGGAAAAGAGACCCCACCCCAGGAGTCTGTCTTGAGAGCGGCAGAGAATCCAAGTGCAAGAAAAGGAGACAGAAGCAGGGGAGTGGGGGGGGGAGCACCTCCCGAGGACCCCCCAGGTGAGGACCCCCACTAGAGCCAAACATCTATTATTCAAAAGATACAAATGACTTCCTTGTCAGTCAGGTCTGACTTCATGCAGTGACTGGAAGACAAGAGAGACCAGGCTGATTAATCTCCCAGAAATCCCTTCCATTGCCTCCACATTTTGCATTGCAATCTTTCTTCTAGGAGAGCTAGAGGCTTCTTCTTCTTCTTCCTCCTCCTCCTCCTCTTCCTCCTCCTCTTCTTCCTCCTCCTCCTCCTCTTCCTCCTCCTCCTCTTTCCTCTCCTTTTTAAAAAGGCCCTTTCCACCTGGCCTAGGGGTGAAGCCCAGACTCACCCAGCCCTACTGTCTTAAATATGTATTCTGTAGTTGACCTCCTTTGGAATGTTTTATTTTGCAATCTTTAAGAGAATATTTGTTTTCAGTTATGTTGCTTTGACTATGAACTATATAGTTGACTTTCTTCCAATGGTTTTATTTCTATTTTATTGATTTTGTGGGATGTGAAACTGTAGTCAAGTAGAACATTCCTACAGTGGACACATTAGGGGATGTTTTCTACCACTCAGGAGAAGACTTCCTGTTTCCACCTGAGCTGGGACAGACTTGAAGAGGGTGCAGTCTGTTGTACTAGCTTGGAGGAGCACACGGCCTCCATGTTCTGATCAGTGTGTCTTCTCCATTTTGTATGTTGCTGTGTGTTTGGGGAAGTGACTCCTTAGTGGCAGTCATTTGGGACTAACTTCTTTATGGAATAGTTCTAGTTGTTATGTAACCTAAGCCTGCCTTCAGGGATATCTGTGAACGTGAATGAATCTGTGAGTAAACTACTTTTATATTAACATGAATCAGATTATTGTGCTTATTCATTTAAAAGGGATTGGAAGGGATTTTACCAGGAAGGAATCTTTAATAGTAAGACTCAGATGAGTCAGCAACAAGCTGATCGCTGCATAATCTAAAAAAGGGGGATGTATGGAACTAGAATATGGAACTAGCTAGTGCATGTTAGGAAGGATATCATTAAATCATATATCCTCTTCTAACTCCCCAATTATCCCCACAGATTTAATATGCTGTAAACCGCTTTGAGATTTTCCTTTAAAATGTGATGTGTTATAGAAATTTAAATAAATAAAATAGCTCATGGTTTGGGCTGTGGTGCAGTCCAGCCCTGGCTCCCTCCAAGACTCATCCATGCTTGCTCAGGGAACCTTTTTCTTCTCCTGATATTAGACAACTTTTGTAACGGAACAATGTATTTGCTTTGTATGATTTGCTAGCGCCTCTACTTAAGACAGACAGAACTTGGCAGAAGACCAAAGGGTTCCTTCCGATCTCTCAGAGGCTTCCTGAGAGGACAGATGGATGAGCGAGACTCAGCTGGCCCTGGAACAGAAAGAGGCCATGCCATCCAAACTGGGAGCAGTGGGGGATTCTGGGAAAATTCTGTGCAGAAGATCCTGGGTGAGGAGGACACCCACCGCTCAGAGGTGCAGAGCCAGCAGTTGAGGCAGTTCTGCTGCCAGGAGGCCAAAGGACCCCGAGAGGTTTGCAGCCGACTCTACCACCTTGACCACCAGTGGCTGAAGCCAGAAAGGCACACGAAAGCTGAGATGCTGGACCTGGTGATCTTGGAGCAGTTCCTGGCTGTCCTTCCCCTGGAGATGGAGAGCTGGGTGAGGGACTGCGGAGTGGAGACCAGTTCCCAGGCGGTGGCCCTGGCCGAAGGTTTCCTCCTGAGTCAGGCAGAGGAGAGAATGCAGGCAGAGCAGCAGGTGAGAGAGACTTTCCTCTGGATACTCCCAAGGCCTCCAAACAGGACTGAGAACATCCCATCATGCTCTAATGATGGCTCCTATTTCTTCCTGGGAAGGCATCCATGGAATGAGATCTGTCACCCTTGAAGCTGTTGGCCCTGACATTCATTTTTTAATCCTTCTCCCCATTCTCTCATTTGAATCCTTTTTCTTTTTCAGGGAACGGATCTCTTTGCAGAAATGGGCCAGATTTCTTCTGAGGCAGAGAGGTCTCCGTTGGACACCAGAGAGAGGAAGCTGGGTAAGGAGGGGGGAGGTTTTTCTCCGTTAGGTCTCATTCTGTTTGTTTTCCAACTCATCTTTTATTGGGCTAGATAGTGGGACCAAGAGCCCAGAGGAGGGGAGATATATTTTTCACAACTAACATCTGAAATGCACCCAAACATCCAAATGCACTCAGCAGGCGAGACTTTCTCAAAGGCCCCTCTGTAGTTTGAGATGCTGCACTGATTCACCTGTGAGAGAAGCAGGCACTCTGGGCCTCCCCCTTACCTTTTTCCTCTTTCAGGTGACAGAATGATGCCCGCAAGACCTCTTCATCCATCTCTGAATGGGGACAGAAGAGAAGCAGTTGCTGTGGAACCAGATCAGGTCAGGGGAAGCTTCCTTGTGGGAACAAAGGCCAAGGGGTGGAACAATGTCCTAGCTCAAGGAGTGGTGGTGAACAACAGTGTTGTCTCAGAGGAGTACATTTCCCTTTTTCTTTTAGGGTCCAGTGTGCTTTGAAGACATAGCTGTTCATTTCACGGACGAGGAGTGGGAGTTGCTGGATCCTGACCAGAGAACTCTGCATAAGGACGTCATGGAGGAGAATCGTGGGATCGTGGCCTCTCTCGGTAAGGCTCCCAGTGGGATCATAATACCTGTTTCTAAATTCAAAACTCCATATCTGGCGAACCTCATATATTTTCACAGAACTCAACAGCGCCCCCTACAACACCGGATATCACAGTACCCCCAAAAAAACCTTGAACAGTAAATTACTGGGGTTTTTTTCCTGTGAATGTTCTTCCTGCAGTTGCAGCTTATTAAACAAGGATCAGCTGGTCTGAACTCCCCAGACCCTTTTGACTGTAAACTTCAGAGTTGTTAGGGAAGTTGAAGTAGCTTCTGTCAGGTTTTCAGTTTTAGTTTCTCCTCCTGTCGGTCTTTGGTTGTCCAAAGAGAAGACTGACACTGGAAATGGAGGGATGCCATGATGGAGCCAAAGAAAATCCATTCGAGAGAAGAGCCAGGCTTATTGAATCACAGGTTCCCCTAAGGATGTCGGTTGATCCCCGTTAATTAATGCACCCAACCCTTCAGAAAACCATACATCTAACCCATTTGTGTTATTCCTCTATTACCAGAGTTAACAAGTATTCTTCATTAATTTCTCCCTGAGGCGCTAATCCATTACTCTTCATTGCAGATAGTGATGTACTGGAAATTAAGAACAAGGGTTACCATGACAAAATCCCCACAATGGAGCAGCTGTACAAATATATTGAATTTGGGAAAAAATCCTATTCCACTTCCCATCAAAGAAATCTCATTAGGAAGAAACCCTATCAGTGCGTGGAATGTGGAAAGAGCTTCAGGAAGAGCTCCTCTCTCACTTCCCATCAAAGAATTCATGCAGGGGAGAAACCCTATCAGTGTGTGGAATGTGGAAAAAGCTTCACTCACAGCCACCATCTCACTTCCCATCAGAGAATCCATACAGGGGAGAAACCCTATCAGTGCGTGGAATGTGGAAAGAGCTTCAGTCAGAGCTCCTCTCTCACTTCCCATCAAAGAATTCATACAGGACAGAAACCCTATCAGTGTGTGGAATGTGGAAAGAGCTTCACTGATAGCTCCTCTTTCACTTCCCATCACAGAATTCATACAGGGGAGAAACCCTATCAGTGTGTGGAATGTGTAAAAAGCTTCAGTACCAGCTCCAAACTCACTATCCATCAAAGAATTCATACAAGGGCGAAACCCTATCAGTGTGTGGAATGTGGAAAAAGCTTCAGTACCAGCTCCAATCTCACTTCCCATCAGAGAATTCATACAGGGGAGAAACCCTATCAGTGTGTGGAATGTGGAAAAAGCTTCAATAGTAATTTCAATCTCACTTCCCATCAGAGAATTCACACAGGGGAGAAACCATATCAGTGTGTGGAATGTGGAAAAAGCTTCAATCAGAGCACCAGTCTCACTTTCCATCAAAGAATTCATACAAGGGAGAATCCCTATCAGTGTGTGGAATGTGGAAAGAGCTTTAGTCAGAGCTCCTCTCTCACTTCCCATCAGAGAATTCATACAGGGGAGAAACCCTATCAGTGTGTGGAATGTGGAAAGAGTTTTAGTCAGAGATCACATCTTTCTTCCCATCAAAGAATTCATACAGGGGAAAAACCCTATCAGTGTGTGGAATGTGGAAAGCGTTTTAGTCACAGCCACAATCTCACTTCCCATCAAAGAATTCATACAGGGGAGAAACCCTATCAGTGTGTGGAATGTGGAAAAAGCTTCGGTCAGAGCGCCAGTCTCACTTTCCATCAAAGAATTCATACAGGGGAGACACCATATTAGTGTGTGGAATGTGGAAAGAGCTTTAGTCAGAGCTCCTCTCTTTCTTCCCATCAGAGGATTCATATAGGGGAGAAACCCTATCAGTGTGTGGAAAGTGGAAACCATTTTAGTGTGAGCTCCTCTCTCATTTCCCATCAAAGAATTCATACGAAGAGTGGAAAACCCTTCATTATACAGCTTTCAGCGCTAGAGAAAAACACACCACTTTAAACAGGCCTTTGGCTGATTGACATCTTATGCCCTTTTAAAATGTGGTGGGGAGGTGGGGGTTACAGGTTTTGGGGGCCGTTTTTTGTGTTTTCATTGTGTGATTTTATCTTGCAACCGTCCTGAGACCTGTGGGTATAGAGAATAAGAGCCAACTCTTAGAGTCTGAGGGGTCTTTATCCCCCCAATAAGATATGTGAGGGGACCCCTCCCCAGTTCATAGGAACAGCCATTCAAATGACATGCTTGCACCGCATCCTGTGACTGTTTAACCGAGGCAGGGCTTACTAAACCCCTCCTATATTTTATTCAAGTTGGCACCCCTGCTGTAGGGTGCTATAGAAATGAAATAAATATAATGGTCGCCTTCATCTGCACATGTTCCAGCTTGTCAATATCCTTATTCTTATCATCATTTCAAAAATTTATGTGCCCATCATCTGAAGATTTCACGGTGTTTCACAACATAATCAGACTGGTTGAAAGCATGGCTTTCTCTAAAACATGTCAAGCTAGAGAAATCTCTCTTTTTTCTTTTTATGGATGGAGTTACAGACTGATTCTCAGGGGACTGCTTTGGTAATAGTGCATCTTGATTTCAGTAAGGCTTTTGACAAAGTCCCCTGTGATATTTATGTGAGGAAGCTGGTAAAACGAGGCTGAAGGAGTTAACAGGTGGATTTGACTGACCGAACCCAAAGAGGATTCCTTCATGGTTCCTCCTCATCCTGGGGAAAAGTAACAAGAGGGGTGCAGCAGGGTTCTATCCTGGGCCCGTTGTTGTTCAACGTCTTTATAAATGACTTTGATGAAGGAACTGAGGGGATGCTCATCATATTTGCAGACAACACCAAACGGGGAGCGGAGGCCAATGTGGCAGAAGGCAGAATCAGATCAAGAGCAGGAATAGAACCACTTTATTCTGCCATGGTCAGACCCCACATAGAACACTGTGTTCAATTCTTTGAAATAAAAACATCAACCTTGGTAATATGTTCAACTTTATTACCGATATTTTCCCCAGTAAGGAAAGATTTAATTTCCCCCATATTTGCAAATCATTTTTTATTTCATTCCATGTTTTCCCATAATTCTCTTTACTTAAATCTATAGTGTTTGGTGTTAAATTTATTCCAAGATACCTTATTTTCTTTTTAATTTCCAATCCTGTAATTTCTTGTAATTTCATTTTATCTTTTTCTTCCATATTTTTTACTAGTATTTTGGTTTTCCCATAGTTTAATTTGAATCCTGCTAATCTTCCATATTCATTTATACATTCCAATATTCTAGGTGTGCATTGTATACTAGGAGGAGATAAATGTTTTAATAATTGGAAAAGAGATTTGGCTAAATTCGTGTGGTCAGGGGAAAAACACAAAATAATTATAGATAAGAAGGAGAGAGGAGGATTTGGCCTCCCTGACATGGAGTTATATCACGATGCGGTGGGTCTGACCTGGCTAAAAGACTGGATCAAATTAGATGACTCGGATGTATTGGATTTAGAGGGAGTAGAGACGAGATTTGGATGGCATGCCTATCTAATAAATGAAAAAGTCAAAGTGCATAAAGGCTTCCTAGGGCATATAGTTAGAAAGTCTATCTATAAAATATGGGAGAAATATAAAAGACTCCTAGAACCGAAAACTCCTTGGTGGGCATCACCAGCAGAAATTGTCACAGTGAAAAAAATAAATATGAAAGAAAACTGGGCTACCTATAAAATGGTATTAAAGGAAGAAAACGGAGAATTGGAATTAAAGGATTATACAGAAATTAAAGCTCATATTAGTGATTGGTTTCAATATATTCAAATTAAGTACAGATTAGCGAAAGACAAAAAGTTAGGATTTGAAAAAGAAATATCAAAATTCGATAAATTCTTAATACAAGAAAAATCAAAAAATATATCTAAATTGTATAATTTGATCTTAGAGTGGGAAACAAAGGATGAATTGGTTAAAGCATCAATGATCAAAAGGGCGCAAGATATTGGGGAAAATACTATGTTTCAACAATGGGGAAAATTGTGGAAGGAAGATACGAAATTCACTATGTGTTATATATTGAAAGAAAATTATCTCAAAATGCAACACAGATGGTATTTAACACCTGAAAGAATAGCAAAAATGAATAAATATTGTAGCGATGTCTGCTGGCGATGCAACACTGGAAAAGGTACTATGATACATATATGGTGGAATTGTTTAAACATCAAACAATTTTGGGAAACAGTATATAACGAAATGAAAAAAATGTTCAGATATTCATTTAGGAAAACACCAGAAGGTTTTTTATTGGGAATAGTACCAGGAAGCCTAAAGGAAGAAGACAAGACCTTATATTTATACGCAACTGTAGCCTCAAGGGTATTGATTGCGAAAAATTGGAAAAGTGGTACTGTACCGACAAAGATAGAGTGGCTTGCCAAATTATTGGAGTACTACAAGATATCCAAAACAATGGGAGAAATTGGACGGATCTCAAAGGAGAAGGCAGACAGGGACTGGAAGGTGTTTAAAAGATACTTGCAAAACTATATCGAAAAATCAGAACTCCTATTAGACTAAACAAGTTTCGTTTCAAATATTGGAATACTAAATAAGATGGATAACAATGTCTAATAGAAAAAGAAATATGAAATTAGGTTAAAGGTGTGTGAAAGAAAGTAATAGAAGTAGAAAGAAATTGCAATTGGGTAGATTGGAAGTCTAACACAAAGGGTGAGGGGTGGTGGATGGTGATGGGAATTATCTGTGGGATTGAGTGTAGGTATGTTGTAGGTATGTAGGTATGTTGTATGAAATGTATGTTTGTATGAGTATTAATGTTGAATTATTTTAACAATAAAAATTTAAAAAAAATACTGTGTTCAATTCTGGGCATCACAGTTTCAGTATCTTAAATTTTGTTTGCCTGGGGAAATCAAAAGGTGGGGGAACACAATCCATATTCCTTTTATAACACGTGGCCAATGTTTATTGAATGTAATGGCTTGGCTCTCCCACAGAGGCGAGACACCGGCAGTAATTATCTCAGGTTTATTGCTCAAACACCTAAATCACTCCGGAGCTCCTTCACTCCGTGTCTGACTCCAAGTTTGCAGTTGCCGAGCCTAAACTCCGCCCCTTCTTCTTCTTCCAGCAGGGGGAAAAACCGCTTCTGTTCTTTTCCCCCCCACTCACTGACCTTTTCCCGCCTTCGAGTCTTTGGGCTAGCTATTCCCGGCCTCTCCCCTTCGGTCTCTGAGCTAAGATTGGTGTCTAGGGCTTGGCTATCTTCTGCTTGCTCTCTGCTCTCTGAAACACTGCAGACTGGGCTGCCCTCCTCCCTCTCACATTCCAGTCCGCATTCCAGAGTCTCCCTTATCCCCCTCGCTTGCTTAGATTCCCAGCCTCTGTCAGCTCCAGAGCGAAGCTGACATTGAATATATAAATTGTTAAGACTGTTGCCAGAATCCACCCAGCACTCATGGGAAAATGTGGCGTGATCTTTTAGAGTACTCAAATGAAACTTGTAACACACGGCAGGAAGAAAGTCTGCAATTCCATCCGGACATGTTATTTGTTGTTTACTGCTGTAACCATTGCTTTCTGAAAAGTTATCTTCTGTACCATGAAGATAAATAAAAACAATGTTTTTTAAAAAGGTGGGGAAATCATGTGTCCTACTCCATCAATCTGCTTGCAAGTGTTGCGTGTTATCTGGAGTCTGTAACTCCCAGTTATTTCACATTATCAATGTGTTTCTGTGTGTTCAGCACACACAATTGCAGGTGAGACTGAATAAAAGACTTCCTAGGAAATTCCCTTTGACTGCTTCTGTATTGTTTCAAATGTGGCTCCACTTACAGATAAGAACAAATAATATTTATTGCTGACAAATCATATCATAGTCAGCTCATAATCTCCACCCCAACAGATCCTGCGCTGAACATGAGCAGCTGCTTTCTTCCCGTTTCTTAGGTGGAAAGAACTGATAATGAAAAGGAAGGAGAGATAGACCTGGGATCTGGGATCTGATCCCTTGGTCCTGCTCCTGAAAGCTTGACAGATGTGGAGTATTTGCTCACACTCTGCCATGACTTAAAAACCAACCTTTTTTATTTTTCAAAGAAAAATGTTTTGTAGTGCTAAAAAGGCTCAAGAAAGCAATTCCTGTAGTAGCTGGCATCTTAGCCAGCCCAGTGCCACTCTGCCAACTGTCTCACTCCCAGCTAACTAATCTGGAAAGCTGTCTTGTCATCTCTGTCTGTAAAGACGTCCGTGTCCCTTGAATTCACAATTAAGCATTTCTGGAAGAGGAAATGATATGCTTTGGTTTAAAAAGCACTAATACTGGGCTACTGACTGTGCAACCTGCCAGCCCTGCCCTGTAGGAACCTCCAACTTGTGAATTTCATATCTTCCTTCCACAATTTTTCCCATTGTTCAAACATAATATTTTCCCCAAAATATTATGGGGGAAATTGTGGAACCTTCTGGACAAAATGTATTTCCGAGGTTTGATGGCTCATGACACCACTTTGTTTTGGAGTCAAGCCTCTTTAAGCAGAGGCTTGACAACCATATGTCAGGAGTGCTCTGATGGTGTTTCCTGCTTGGCAGGGGGTTGGACTCGATGGCCCTTGGGGTCCCTTCCAACTCTATGATTCTATGATTCTATGATTCTATGGAGTAATAACAAGGCTTTTTTCCTGTGGGGACGCAGGGGGACGCATACCCCTAAACATTTTGTGAATTTAACAGGAGAAGAAATTCACTGTATTTATTTTCCCAGATTTGAACTGTATTTTTTTTCTCCCGGTGGTGATTTTCTTGAGTCAAAATGAGAGTAGAAAAAAACCACTGAGTTATACCTTAAAATCATGTATCAACGGAAATACAATTTAATGAGGAATGTAATGCTATAATTTTTATGAAATGTTATTTATTACAACAGGAGAAATAAAGAAGAAACGTGAAAGACACAGGGGAAAAATGAGATACGGAGGTTAAATTGCCGTGTTGACACTTTGCGATAAAATCAATGGGTTTGGGGTTGCAGTTTGGGGACTCGGTTTCTAAAAGGTTCGCCATCACTGCGCTAGAAGGAAAGGAAAGTGGGGGGGGGGGCGTCCCCCCAAAAGCATCTCTGGAAGTGGGAAAGAAAGAAAAATGCGGAGGGGAGAGATGGGCACGCTGGGCTTGGCAAGGGTTAAAGGGAACTGAGCTGCCTTCCTAGAGAGGACAGGAAGCAAGAGGGGGCAGGTCCTCCAGAGCCAAGGCCCCCCCCTCCCTCCCTCCCTCCCTCCCCAGTCCTTTCCTGCTTCGGTGTCTCTCCTGGGATCTGGTGAGTCTCCTCTCTCTCCCCCCAGAGGGTGCAGTGGGGAGACGGGGGGGGGGGATCCCAGGGGAGACAGGGGGGGCTGATCTGCTCCTGCAAGGGGGGGGGACCCCAAGTCAGGGAATCATAGAATCATAGAATCATAGAGTTGGAAGGGACCCCAAGGGCCATCAAGTCCAACCCGCTGCCAAGCAGGAAACACCATCAGAGCACTCCTGACATATGGTTGTCAAGCCTCTGCTTAAAGACCTCCAAAGAAGGAGACTCCACCACACTCCTTGGCAGCAAATTCCACTGTCGAACAGCTCTTACTGTCAGGAAGTTCTTCCTAATGTTTAGGTGGAATCTTCTTTCTTGTAGTTTGGATCCATTGCTCCGTGTCCGCTTCTCTGGAGCAGCAGAAAACAACCTTTCTCCCTCCTCTATGTGACATCCTTTTATATATTTGAACATGGCTATCATATCCCCCCTTAACCTTCTCTTCTCCAGGCTAAACATGCCTGTTTAGGAGAGGGTCAGGGGTGCAAATCCCCCCCCCCATATGCTCCTGCTACCCAGAGGAGGAAGGAGCCCCGGGGCTGAGAGCCAGAGCTTTTTGCCAGACTCCCCAGGAGGAAGGTCAGGGAAGGAGAGAGCGCGTGCCGGGAAGAGGCGCCTGCCAGCCAGAGCCTGCCCACCCCAGGCAGGAAGGCAGAGGCGCCTGCCAGCCAGAGCCTGCCCACACCAGGCAGGAAGGCAGAGGCGCCTGCCAGCCAGAGCCTGCCCACACCATTCAGGAAGGCAGAGGCGCCTGCCAGCCAGAGCCTTTCCACCCCAGGCAGGAAGGCAGAGGCGCCTGCCAGCCAGAGCCTGCCCACCCCAGGCAGGAAGGCAGAGGCGCCTGCCAGCCAGAGCCCGTCCACACCAGGCAGGAAGGCAGAGGCGCCTGCCAGCCAGAGCCTGCCCACCCCAGGCAGGAAGGCAGAGGCGCCTGCCAGCCAGAGCCTGCCCACCCCAGGCAGGAAGGCAGAGTGCCAGGCTCTCCAAGCAGTTCACTTCTGGGGAGGAGAGCAGCGTTTGGAGAGGTCTCCTTTTGGGGGGTTTCCACCCCTCTTCTGTGCTGAGAGGGACTCGCTCCCGGCCGCATCCTGCTCTCCCCTTGCAGATGCAGAACTCTGTGCAGTGCTCAGCTCTGGGGTTCGGCCAAGAGGATCCAGTTTCTGGACGCTCCTGGGCCAAATCCTCCGAGCAGCTGATAACATCAAGTCAATCAAACAATCTTGGCAGAAATGTCGTGAAAACACAGCATAAAGCATTGTGTAAACAGCACCAAAAGAGACCAGTACGAAATGCTGGCGCTCAGCTATTAAAACACCAACAGTTCATGGCAAACACAAATCGTGGTTTATTCAGACTTAGCAGTGGCATGCTGGAACGCGATTTGGGCTCATGATGAGCAATTCAATCCATTTGCCACTGACATGGTACAACCTGAGCATGAGAAGAGTGCACAGCTGCTTCTGCAGTGCGTTTTGAGAAGGAGCTCATGTTAAGGACCACCTTCTGGACTTATTTCAGTGTGTGTCATCATCTTTTGGGACGCGGGTGGCGCTGTGGGTTAAACCACAGAGCCTAGGACTTGCCGATCAGAAGGTCAGCGGTTCGAATCCCCATGACGGGATGAGCTCCCGTTGCTCGATCCCTGCTCCTGCCTACCTAGCAGTTCGACAGCACGTCAAAGTGGAAGTAGATAAATAGGTACCGCTCCGGCGGGAAGGTAAACGGCATTTTCGTGTGCTGCTCTGGTTCGCCAGAAGCGACTTAGTCCTGCTGGCCACATGACCCAGAAATACTGAGAGGAGGGAGAGAGGAGGGTGTATAAACTTTATAGCAGAACAATGTATTTGCTTTGTAGGATTTCCTAGAGCTTTTCACTACGACAGACAGAACTTGGCAGAAGACCAAAGGGCTCCTTCCGTTCTGTTAGAGGCTTCCTGAAAGTATAGATGGATGAGCGAGACTCAGCTGGCCCTGGAGCAGGAAGAGGCCATGCTATCCAAACTGGGAGCACTGGGGGATTCTGGGAAAACTCTGTGCAGAAGATCCTGGGTGAGGAGGACACCCTCCACGCAGAGGTGCAGAGCCAGCAGTGGAGGCAGTTCTGCTGCCAGGAGGCCAAAGGACCCCGAGATGTTTGCAGCCGACTCTACCACCTTTGCCATCTGTGGCTGAAGCCAGAAAGGCACACAAAAGCTGAGATGCTGGACCTGGTGATCTTGGAGAAGTTCCTGGCTGTCCTTCCATGCGAGATGGAGAGCTGGGTGAGGGTATGCGGAGCGGAGACCAGTTCCCAGGCGGTGGCCCTGGCCGAAGGTTTCCTCCTGAGTCAGGCAGAGGAGAGAAAGCAGGTGAGAGAGACTTTCCTCTGGATACTCCCAAGGGGCTCCAAACAGGACAGAGAACATCCCATAATGCTCTACTGATGGCCCTTTTTTTTTCTGGTAAGGCATCCATGGAATAAAATCTTTTTTTTTTCTTTTTATAATATTTTATTGACATTTTCAAAACATTACAAAAGGAAAAAGAAAAAGAAGAAAAATACAAAAATAAAAAATAAAAAACAATAAAAAACAATTCGATCTTTCATAGCTTATCTTACATTTGCTTGTTTCCCGGACCTCCCCACACCTCCCCTCTTTGTATTCTTGCTGCTGTTGTAGCATACATAAAGAAAGTTCTGTCCTTCTTTAACATCAATTGGCCCACCATGCCCAGGAGGAAGGTCTCTAGTTTCTTTGGAAAGGTATATTTAAATACCTTTTTCATTTCATTATATATCATCTCCCAGAAAGCCTTAATCCTTGGGCACGTCCACCAAAGGTGAAAGAATGTACCTTCAGTTTCTTTACATTTCCAGCATTTGTTATCGGGCAAATGATAGATTTTTGCAAGCTTGACTGGTGTCATGTACCACCTGTATATCATTTTCATAATATTCTCTCTTAAGGCATTACATGCCGTAAACTTCATACCTGTGGTCCATAACTGTTCCCAGTCAGCCATCATAATGTTATGTCCAACATCTTGCGCCCATTTAATCATAGCAGATTTTACCATTTCATCCTGAGTATTCCATTTCAACAGCAGATTATACATTCTTGACAAATTCTTAGTTTTGGAATCTAACAGTTCTGTTTCCAATTTTGATTTTTCCACCTGGAAGCCAATTTTCTTATCCAATTTATATGCCTCCATTATCTGATAGTAATGAAGCCAGTCTCACACTTTGTTTTTTAACTTTTCAAAACTCTGCAGTTTCAACGTATCTCCCTCTTGTTCCAAAATTTCCCAATATTTCAGCCATTTGACCTCCATATTGAGCTTTTTCACAGCCTTCGCTTCCATCGGTGACAACCACCTTGGGGTTTTATTTTCAAGTAGGTCTTTATATCTTATCCAGACATTAAACAAAGCTTTCCTGACAATATGATTTTTAAATGCTTTATGCACTTTGACCTTTTCATACAACAAATATGCATGCCATCCAAATGCGTTATTAAAGCCTTCTAAATCCAAAATGTCTGTGTTTTCAAGAAGCAGCCATTCTTTCAACCAGCAGAAAGCTGCTGATTCATAATAAAGTTTAAGGTCTGGCAGGGCAAATACACCTCTTTCCTTTGCATCTGTGAATTATGTTTCTCATATTGTCAGATAAATGTCTGCCCGGGAGAAAGCCTGCTTGGTCTTTGTGAATCTCTTCTACTAGAACTTTTTTTAGTCTTTTGGCCAAAATATCTGCAAAAAATTTGTAATCCACATTTAGCAATTATATGGGGCGGTAGTTCTTGAGCTGCGTCTTTTCCGTCTCTGTTTTCGGTATAAGTGTGATGTACGCTTCCTTCCATGACTCTGGTGCCTTTCTCCCTTCCAGTATTCCATTACAGACTTCCTTCAAAGGTTGTACCAACCATTCTTGTACCAACCATGATTTGTAGTATCTAGAAGTCAGTCCATCTGGTCCTGGAGATTTACCTAATTGCATGTTCTGAATGGCACTTTCTACTTCTTGTTCAGTTATTTTATAGTTCAACATTAATTTATTTTCTTGAGAGATTCTTTGTAGTCCATTTATTTTCAAAAATCGATCTATATCAATCTCTTTCTGTGGCCCTTGTATATATAATTGTTTAAAGTACCTCTGGAAACAATTTCTGATCTCAACTGGGTTCTATATGACATTTCCTTCCACTTCTAAATTAGTGATAGTATTTAGTTTTTGTCTTTTTCTCATTTGCCAAGCTATGTATTTGAATTTCAATTGCCACGAATCTTCCTTGGTAATCTTTAAAGACGAATTTCGGTGATAGGCTCTCCTTTGCATAGATCACGACTCCTCTTTTTTTTTTACTTTATCCAATGAAATAAACTCCTGACCCGGTCTTTTGTTAATCCATACTTTCCTATGTAGCCTTATCACGTGAGTTTCCTGTAAGCAAATCAAGTCCAATTGTTACTTTTTTAATAAATTAAAAATCTTTCTCCTTTTCTGAGGGGAATTCAGACCATTACAATTGCAACTTAATAGTTGCAGAGCCATGCTATAATTACTTTGCTTTTCCTCCAACTGCACCCAATGTTTGTTCTTGCTCTGTCGGTGGTGTCACCTTCTCCAAACTATCCAATTCAAGAGGTAATTTTGCTATATCTAATATTCTACTTTCCAGTGCTCTTCGCTCCTCTCCAGATTCTGTAAATCTTCCCCGTGGTCTTTCAGAAATCTTTCTTTGTCGTCCACTGATCTTATTTTAATCTTTCTTCCTTTGAAGCTAAAGGATAGGCCTTGGGGGAATTCCCACCTGAAAATAATCCTGTTACTTCTCAGCCGGGCAACCAAGTCTCCGTAGTTGGACCTAAGTTCCAAAAGGTATTTCGGAATGTCCTTGAATATCTCCACTCTTGACTGATGTATTTTCAGGGCCTTCTGGAAGTGCAGACCCAAAATTCTATCTCTCTCCTCTTTTGTTCGGAGGGTAATCAAACAGTCTCTCACCTTGTTCTTCTTTCCCCCTCTTCTGAGCCTAAATGCACTCACTATCTTGAACTCTTCCTTCTCCAAGTCTAGGTTCCAAAAGTCTGCAAATTCATGGAATAAAATCTAATACCCTTCAGGTTTTGGGCCCTGACATTCATCTTATAATCCTTCTCGTCATTCTCTGTTTTGAATCCTTGTTTCTCTTTCAGGGAAAGGATCTCTGTGTGGAAATGGACCTGGATTCCTGTGAGGCAGAGAGGCCTCCGTTGGACACCAGAGAGAGGCCACTGGGTAAGGAGGAAGGAGTTTTTTCTCCATTTAGTCTCATTCTGTTGGTTTTCCAACTCATCTGTGAGTTCTTTTCATCTTTTGTTGGGGGAGATAGTGGGACCAAGAGCCCAGAGGAGGGGAGATATATTTTTCACAACTAACATCTGCAATGCACCCAAACATCCAAATGCACTCAGCAGGCAAGACTTTCTCAAAGGCCCCTGTGTAGTTTGAGATGCACTGATTCACCTGTGGGAGAAGCAGGCACCCTGGGCCTCCCCCTTACCTTTTTCCTCTTGCAGGTGACAGAATGATGCCCGCAAGACCTCTTCATCCATCTTTCCTTGGGGACAGAATGGAAGCAGTGGCTGTGGATCCAGATCAGGTCAGGGGAAGCTGCCTTGTGGGGACAGAGGTCAAGGAGCGGAACAATGTTGTAGATCAAGACATGGTGGTGAACAATATTGTTGTCTCATAGGAGAACATTTCCCTTTTTTCTTTTAGGGTGCAGTGTGCTTTGAAGATGTTGCTGTCTGTTTCACAGATGAGGAGTGGGAGTTGCTGGATCCTGACCAGAGAGCTCTGCATAAAGATGTCATGGAGGAGAATCATGGGATCGTGGCCACTCTTGGTAAGGATCCCTTTGGAATCAGAATATCTGTTTTTAACATCTCTTTGAGCTTTTTTCACAGAACTCAACAGCGCCCCCTTAAGACTCCTGGGAATACAATATTGCAGCTTCTAAACAAGGATCAGTCTGGTCTGAACTCCCCAGGCCATTTTAAGTGTAAACTTCAGAGTTTTTAGGGAAGTTGGAGTAGCTTATGGAATCTCAGGTTCCACTAAGGATGTCGGTTGATCCCCGTTAATTAATGTACCCAACCCTTCAGAAAACCACCCATCTAACCCATTTGTGTTATTCCTCTATTACCAGAGTTAACAAGTATTCTTCCTTAATTTCTCCCTGAGGCGCTAATCCATTACTCTTCATTGCAGATAGTGATGGACTGGAAATCAAGAAGAAGGGTGACCATGACAAAATCCCCACAATGGAGAAGCTTGAAAGTGGAAAAAGTTCCTATTCCACTTCCCATCAAAAAAATCTCATTAGGAAGAAACCTTATCAGTGCATGGAATGTGGAAAGAGCTTCAGTCAGAGCTCCTCTCTCACTTCCCATCAAAGAATTCATACAGGGGAGAAACTCTATCAGTGTGTGGAATGCGGAAAGAGCTTCAGTCAAAACTCCCATCTCACTCGCCATCAGAGAATTCATACAGGGGAGAAAAGATATCAGTGTGTGGAATGTGGAAAAAGCTTCAGTCAGAGTTCCAATCTCACTATCCATCAAAGAATTCATATAGGGGAGAAACCCTATCAGTGTGTGGAATGTGGAAAGAGCTTCAGTCAGAGCTCCTCTCTCACCTCCCATCAGAGAATTCATACAGGGGAGGAGCCCTATCAGTGCTTAGAATGTGGAAAAAGCTTCAGTCAGAGTTCCAATCTCACTCGCCATCAAAGAATTCATACAAGGGAGGAGCCCTATCAGTGTGTGGAATGTGGAAAGAGCTTCAGTCACAGCCAAAGTCTCACTTCCCATCAGAGAATTCATACAGGGGAGAAACCCCATCAGTGTGTGGATTGTGGAAAGAGATTCAGCGAGAACAGCAATCTCACTCGCCATCAGAGAATTCATACAGGGGGGAAACCCTATCAGTGTGTGGAATGTGGAAAGAGCTTCAGTCAGAGAGCCCATCTCACTTCCCATCAGAGAATTCATGCAGGGGGGAAACCCTATCAGTGTGTGGAATGTGGAAAGAGCTTCAGTCAGAGAGCCCATCTCACTTCCCATCAGAGAATTCATACAGGGGAGAAACCCCATCAGTGTGTGGATTGTGGAAAGAGATTCAGCGAGAACAGCAATCTCACTCGCCATCAGAGAATTCATACAGGGGGGAAACCCTATCAGTGTGTGGAATGTGGAAAGAGCTTCAGTCAGAGAGCCCATCTCACTTCCCATCAGAGAATTCATGCAGGGGGGAAACCCTATCAGTGTGTGGAATGTGGAAAGAGCTTCAGTCAGAGAGCCCATCTCACTTCCCATCAGAGAATTCATGCAGGGGGGAAACCCTATCAGTGTGTGGAATGTGGAAAGAGCTTCAGTCAGAGCTCCAATCTCAATTCCCATCAAAGAATTCATACGAAGAGTGGAAAACCCTTCATTATACTACTTTCAGCGCTAGAGAAAAACACACCACTTTAAACAGGCCTTTGGCTGATTGACATCTAATGCCCTTTTAAAAGTGGGCTGTGTCTTTTGTGTTTTCATTGTGTGATTTTATGTTGTAACCGTCCTGTGACCTGTGAGTGTAGGGAATGGGAGCCAACTCTTAGAGTCTGAGGGGTCTTTGCCCCCCAATAAGATATGTGAGGGGGCCACCCCCCAGTTCATAGGAACAGCCATTCAAATGGCAAGCTTGCACCGCATCCTGTAACTGTTTAACCGAGGCGGGGCTTACTAAACCCCTCCTATATTTTATTCAAGTTGGCACCCCTGCTATAGGGCGCTATAGAAATGAAATAAATATAATAAAACCATCTTGGTCGCCTTCATCTGCACATGTTCCAGTTTGTAAATATCCTTCTTCTTATCATCAATTAAAAAATTTATGCACCCGTCATCTGAAGATTTCACAGTGGTTCACAACAAAAACATACTGGTTGAAAGAATGGCTTTCTCAAAAACAAGTCAAGCCAGAGAAATCTCTTTTTTCTTTTTCTTTTTTTGGATGGAGTTAAAGACTGTTTCTCAGGGGATTGCTGTGGTAATAATTCATCTTGATTTCAGTAAGGCTTTTGACAAAGTCCCCCGTGGTATTTATGTGAGGAAGCTCTTAAAATGTGGGCTGAATGAGGTAACTGTTAGGTGGGTTTGACTGACCGAACCCAAAGAGGACTCCTTCATGGTTCCTCCTCATCCTGGGGAAAAGTGACAAGAGGGGTGCTGCAGGGTTCTGTCCTGGGCCTGTTGTTGTTCAACGTCTTTATAAATGACTTGGATGAAGGAACTGAGGAGATGCTCATCACATTTGCGGAGGACACCAAACGGGGAGCGGAGGCCAATGTGGCAGAAGGCAGAATCAGATCAAGGGCAGGAATAGTACCACTTTCTTCTGCCTTGGTCAGACCCCACATAGAATACTGTGTTCACTTCTTTGAAATAAAAACATCAATCTTGGTAATATGTTCATCTTTATTACTGATATTTTCCCTAGTAAGGAAAGATTTAATTTCCCCCATATTTGCAAATCATTTTTTATTTCATTCCATGTTTTCCCATAATTCTCTTTACTTAAATCTATAGTGTTTGGTGTTAAATTTATTCCAAGATACCTTATTTTCTTTTTAATTTCCAATCCTGTAATTTCTTGTAATTTCACTTTATCTTTTTCTTCCATATTTTTCACTAGTATTTTGGTTTTCCCATAGTTTAATTTTAATCCTGCTAATCTGCCATATTCATTTATACATTCCAATATTCTAGGTGTGCATTGTATACTAGGAGGAGATAAATGTTTTAATAATTGGAAAAGAGATTTGGCTAAATTCGTGTGGTCAGGGGAAAAACCAAGAATAAAACACAAAATAATTATAGATAAGAAGGAGAGAGGAGGATTTGGCCTCCCTGACATGGAGTTATATCACGATGCGGTGGGTCTGACCTGGCTAAAAGACTGGATCAAATTAGATGACTCGGATGTATTGGATTTAGAGGGAGTAGAGACGAGATTTGGATGGCATGCCTATCTAATAGATGAAAAAGTCAAAGTGCATAAAGGCTTCCTAGGGCATATAGTTAGAAAGTCTATATATAAAATATGGGAGAAATATAAAAGACTCCTAGAACCGAAAACTCCTTGGTGGGCATCACCAGCAGAAATTGTCGCAGTGAAAAAAATAAATATGAAAGAAAACTGGGCTACATATAAAATGGTATTAAAGGAAGAAAACGGAGAATTGGAATTAAAGGATTATACAGACATTAAAGCTCATATTAGTGATTGGTTTCAATATATTCAAATTAAGTACAGATTAGCGAAAGACAAAAAGTTAGGATTCGATAAATACTTAATACAAGAAAAATAAAAAAATATATCTGTCAGGGAACTGCCATTGGAGCAGGAGTAGGTGAGAGGGCTCCCGGACAATGGTGGAGAGGGTCCCAGTAGGAGGAGGGATAGCCCATGCGCTGGGGAAGGTAATCAGCGTAACACCAGTGGAGAAGGGGAGGAGATAGAGGAAGCGGAGAGGTGGCTCCAGGACTCTTCGCAGGAGACACGCGGAGAGGGGACAAGTCCTCCGTTGCCCACAGCCACAGCACGCAAAAAGCTTTCGCGCAGGCAACGGGGGAGGAGACTGGGCGTCAAGCAGCTTTTATGTTGGAAGCGTTTTAAGAAACGCCCACTGACGGATTCTGCCAGTGACTGAGGGAGCCACGGAATAGAGGGCTGTCTAGTCAGAAAGGGTTCAACCATGCAACCTAGCCAGGAGTAAAGGCTACTTACGCACAAGCAATCCCTAGAACCATTACAATATCTAAATTGTATAATTTGATCTTAGAGTGGGAAACAAAGGATGAATTGGTCAAAGCATCAATGATCAAATGGGCGCAAGATATTGGGGAAAATATTATGTTTGAACAATGGGAAAAATTGTGGAAGGAAGATGTGAAATTCACTATGTGTTATATATTGAAAGAAAATTATCTCAAAATGCAACACAAATGGTATTTAACACCTGAAAGAATAGCAAAAATGAATAAAAATTTTAGCGATGTCTGCTGGCGATGCAACACTGGAAAAGGTACTATGATACATATATGGTGGAATTGTTTAAACATCAAACAATTTTGGGAAACAGTATATAACGAAATGAAAAAAGTGTTCAGATATTCATTTAGGAAAACACCAGAAAGTTTTTTATTGGGAATAGTACCAGGAAGCCTAAAGGAAGAAGACAAGACCTTATATTTATACGCAACAGTAGCCGCAAGGCTATTGATTGCAAAAAATTGGAAAAGTGGTACTGTACCAACAAAGATAGAGTGGCTTGCCAAATTATTGGAGTACTACAATATATCCAAAACAATGGGAGAAATTGGAAGGATCTCAAAGGAGAAGGCAGACAGGGACTGGAAGGTGTTTAAAAGATACTTGCAAAACTATATCGAAAAATCAGAACTCCTATTAGAATAAACAAGTTCCGTTTCAAATATTGGAATACTAAATAAGATGGATAACAATGTCTAATAGAAAAAGAAATATGAAATTAGGTTAAAGGTGTGTGAAAGAAAGTACCGTATTCTTCGCCCCATAGGATGCACCGGCCCATAGGACGCACCATGTTTTTTTGAGGGAAAATAAAGGGCGGGAAATTTATTGTCGTCCCCCCCCAGGCGCTTATGGGGCCGGCAGCGGGGTGAAGCGTTGATAAAGATTTTGAATAAGACTGGGCCCAAGACAGAACCCTGTGATATGCTTCAGAGGTCCAGACTATGGGGAGCCCAGAAAAATTAATAATTATAATTTAGTCTTTTTTTAAATTTTAGTCTCTTGTTTTTAAATTGGATTATGATATGTTGATTGGCTGTTTTTATTGGGAAATCAATAACAATGATTTAAAAAGAAAAAAGAAAGTCACATCGGTTGGTGGCCATTGCTGCCTCATGAGGTGGTGAGTTCCACCATTTAACTAAGAAGGACTTCCTTTTATGCCTCCTGAATCTTCCAACATTCAGCTTCACCATGGGCTCTCATGTTAAGAGAGGAGAAAAAGTTCTCTCAATCCACTCTCTACATGCCGTGCAGAAATTCATAAACATCCATCATAGGATTCTCCTGCTGAACATTACCAGGATTTCAAAGGCGGATTTGTCCAACAACTTTCGGGGTGTCCTGGTTTTTACTTTTTGAAATATGGCAAATATTTCAGAGCCATTTCTGTGGGCACAGTGGGAGAGGGCGATGAGAGAAGGCTCTCCTGCCACCCAAAGCCTGTGGGCCTGGCGAGCGAGCGAGGGGCCGGCCAGTCTCTTCTTCCTACTCGGGAGTAAGCCGCCTTGCGTTCAGCAGGGCTTGACACCCAGGTCAGTAAGCATATAAAGACGGGCTGCTGGGTTTACGTGTTCGCTGGGCTTTCCCATGGAAGCCAACAGAGAAACTCATTCCTTGGAGGCTGTGATCAAACGGCAGCCGAATAAACGGCAAAATATGATAATGATGATGATGATGATGATAGTTTATACCCCACACAACAGGCTGGGTTTATTTATTTATATTTATTTTTACGTGCACACGCAGACAACCATTATTATCTCATATTAAAAATTGGGAGAGGGTCTCTTAGTACAGCCCTTCAGTGCACACTAGCGGCCGAAATTGTGGAACCTTCTGGACAAAATGTATTTCCGAGGTTTGATGGCTCATGACACCACTTTGTTTTGCAGTAATAATAAGGCTTTTTTCCTGTGGGGACGCAGGGGGACGCATACCCCTAAACATTTTGTGAATTTAACGGGAGAAGAAATTCACTGTATTTATTTTCCCAGATTTGAACTGCATTTATTCCCCCCCCCCCCCCGGTGATTTTCTTGAGTCAAAACGAGAGTACCATAAACATTTTTTTAAAGAAAAAAAGCACTGAGTTATACCATAAAATCATGTATCAATGGAAAGAAAATTTAACGAGGAATGTAGTGCAATAACTTTTATGAAGTGTTATTTATTACAACAGCAGTCATAAAGAAGAAACCTGAAGGACACAGGGGGAAAATGAGATACGCAGGTTAAATTGGGTTTGGGGTTGCAGTTTGGGGACTCGGTTTCTAAAAGGTTCGCCATCACTGCGCTAGAAGGAAAGGAAAGTGGGGGGGGGCGTCCCCCAAAAAGCATCTCTGGAAGTGGAATAAAGAAAGAAAAACGCGGAGGGGAGAGATGGGCACGCTGGGCTTGGCAAGGGTTAAAGGGAACTGAGCTGCCTTCCTAGAGAGGCCAGGAAGCAAGGGGGGGCAGGTCCTCCAGAGCCAAGGCCCCTCCCTCCCCAGTCCTTTCCTGCTTCCGTGTCTCTCCCGGGATCTGGTGAGTCTCCTCTCTCCCCCCCCCCCGAGGGTGCAGTGGGGAGACGGGGGGGGGGTCCCCAGGGCTGCAGCAGGGGAGGGTGCCTGGGGGGCCTGATCTGTTCCTGCAGGGGGGGGACCCCAAGTCAGGGAGGAGAGGGTCAGGGGTGCAAAGACCCCCCCCCTCCATATGCTCCTGCGACCCAGAGGAGGAAGGAGCCCCGGGGCTGAGAGCCAGAGCTTTTTGCCAGACTCCCCAGGAGGAAGGTCAGGGAAGGAGAGAGCGCGTGCCGGGAAGAGGCGCCTGCCAGCCAGAGCCTGCCCACCCCAGGCAGGAAGGCAGAGGCGCCTGCCAGCCAGAGCCTGCCCACACCAGGCAGGAAGGCAGAGGCGCCTGCCAGCCAGAGCCTGCCCATACCAGGCTGGAAGGCAGAGGCACCTGCCAGCCAGAGCCTGCCCACACCAAGCAGGGAGGCAGAGGCGCCTGCCAGCCAGAGCCTGCCCACACCATTCAGGAAGGCAGAGGCGCCTGCCAGCCAGAGCCTGCCCACCCCAGGCAGGAAGGCAGAGGCACCTGCCAGCCAGAGCCTGCCCACCCCAGGCAGGAAGGCAGAGGCACCTGCCAGCCAGAGCCTACCCACACCATTCAGGAAGGCAGAGGCGCCTGCCAGCCAGAGCCTGCCCACCCCAGGCAGGAAGGCAGAGGCGCCTGCCAGCCAGAGCCTGCCCACCCCAGGCAGGAAGGCAGAGGCACCTGCCAGCCAGAGCCTGCCCACCCCAGGCAGGAAGGCAGAGGCACCTGCCAGCCAGAGCCTACCCACACCATTCAGGAAGGCAGAGGCGCCTGCCAGCCAGAGCCTGCCCACCCCAGGCAGGAAGGCAGAGGCGCCTGCCAGCCAGAGCCTGCCCACCCCAGGCAGGAAGGCAGAGGCACCTGCCAGCCAGAGCCTGCCCACCCCAGGCAGGAAGGCAGAGGCACCTGCCAGCCAGAGCCTACCCACACCATTCAGGAAGGCAGAGGCGCCTGCCAGCCAGAGCCTGCCCACCCCAGGCAGGAAGGCAGAGGCGCCTGCCAGCCAGAGCCTGTCCACCCCAGGCAGGAAGGCAGAGTGCCAGGCTCTCCAAGCAGTTCAGTTCTGGGGAGGAGAGCAGCGTTTGGAGAGGTCTCCTTTTGGGGGGTTTCCACCCCTCTTCTGTGCTGAGAGGGACTCGCTCCCGGCCGCATCCTGCTCTCCCCTTGCAGATGCAGAACTCTGTGCAGTGCTCAGCTCTGGGGTTCGGCCAAGAGGATCCAGTTTCTGGACGCTCCTGGGCCAAATCCTCTGAGTGGCTGATAACATCAAGTCAATCAAACAATCTTGGCAGAAATGTCGTGAAAACACAGCATAAAGCATTGTGAAAACAGCACCAAAAGAGACCAGTACGAAATGCTGGCACTCAACTATTAAAACAGCAACAATAATAAAGTCAGATTAGCCTCCACCAGAGCCAGGGCCTTTTCAGCGCTGGCTCCGGCCTGGTGGAACCCTCTGTCTCCTGAGACCAGGGCCCTGCGGGATCTGATTTCTTTCCGCAGGGCCTGTAAGACAGAGTTGTTCCGCCTGGCCTTTGGCTTGGAATCAACTTGATCCCCTTCCCCTCTTTCTTTTTTCCTTTTTCCTTCTGTGAGGGAACTCCTACTTGGAGACCTCCCTGGCTTTTTTTCTGGCCCACGTAGGACCAGTCTGGATGTTTGGCCTTAGTGAAGATTTGATCTTTTCATCCCCAAAAACGTTTTTGAGTTTCTGCTGAAATGAGGCTGCATTTTAATGTTGTATTTTAATCTTGTTTTTAAAGTTGTATATCTATCAGTTGTTTCATATTTGGTGTTAGCCGCCCTGAGCCCGGTCTTGGCTGGGGAGGGCGGGGTATAAATAAAATTTATTATTATTATTATTATTATTATTATCAATGTGAGGGACAGTTCATGGCAAACATAAATTATGGTTTATTCAGACTTAGCAGTGGCATGCTGGAACGCGATTTGGGCTCATGATGAACAATTCAATCCATTTGCCACTGACATGGTACAACCTGAGCATGAGAAGAGTGCACAGCTGCTTCTGCAGTGCGTTTTGAGAAGGAGCTCATGTTAAGGACCACCTTCTGGACTTATTTCAGTGTGTGTCATCTTTTGGGATGCGGGTGGCGCTGTGGGTTAAACCACAGAGCCTAGGACTTGCTGATCAGAAGGTCGGCGGTTCGAATCCCCATGACGGGGTGAGCTCCTGTTGCTCGGTGCCAGCTCCCGCCAACCTAGCAGCTCAAAACCGCGTCAAAGCACAAGTAGAGAAATAGGTACCACTCTGGCGGGAAGGTAAACAGCGATGCTCTGGTTCACCAGAAGCGGCTTAGTCCTGCTGGCCACATGACCCAGAAATACTCTCTGTGGACAATGGCCGGCTCCCTCGGCCAGTCAAGCGAGATGAGCGCCGCAACCCCAGAGTCGTTCGTGACTGGACTTAACTGTCAGGGGCCCTTTCCCTTTAATCGTATTTTGCATCACCTGCTGAATAAATTGAATGTACTGGGTGTGGTGATCCGGCCTCTGGCTAAATTAACAATCTGTATTGTTAAGGAACTGTAGCCGCAATCC
>NC_139537.1:933920-1076830 GCF_965153285.1 Podarcis tiliguerta | reverse complement strand
CTGGAGCAGGAAGAGGCCATGCCATCCAAACTGGGAGCGGTGGGGGAGTCTGTGAAAACTCTGTGCAGAAGATCCTGAGTGAGGAGGACACCCTCCGCTCAGAGGGGCAGAGCCAGCAGGTGAGGCAGTTCTGCTGCCAGGAGGCCAAAGGACCCCGAGAGGTTTGCAGCCGACTCTACCACCTTGACCGTCAGTGGCTGAAGCCAGAAAGGCACACGAAAGCTGAGATGCTGGACCTGGTGATCTTGGAGCAGTTCCTGGCTGTCCTTCCCCCGGAGATGGAGAGCTGGGTGAGGGACTGTGGAGCAGAGACCAGTTCCCAGGCGGTGGCCCTGGCCGAAGGTTTCCTCCTGAGTCAGGCAGAGGAGAGGAAGCAGGTAAGAGAGACTTTCCTCTGGATACTCCTAAGGGGCTCCAAACAGGATGTTGGCCCATTCTTTTTCTGGGAAGGCATCCATGGAATGAAATCTTAAAGCTTCTGTCTTTGTCATCCTCTTTCTAACATTTCTCACCATTCATTCTCTGTTTTGAATCCTTGTTGTTCTTTCAGAAAAGGGAACATTTTGCAGAAATGGACCTGGATTCCTGTGAGGCAGAGAGGCCTCCGTTGGACACCAGAGAGAGGCCACTGGGTAAGGTGGCTTTTCTCCGTTTGGTCTCGTTCTGTTGGTTTTCCAACTAATCTGTGAGTTCTTTTTTTTGGGGGGGGGGACAGTTGGGAACAAGGGTCCAGAGGAGGGGAGGTGTGTTTTTATACAACCAACATATGAAATGGGCATAAACGTCCAAATGCACTCAGCAGGAAAGGCTTTCTGAAAGGCCCATTTGTCGTTAGAGATGCCCTGTTACACCTGTGAGAGAAGCAGGCACTCCTGGTATCCTGCTTACCTTTTTTCTCTTGCAGGTGACAGAAGGATGCCGGCAAGACCTCCTGATCCGCCTTTTCATGGGGGCAGAAGGGAAGCAGCGGCTGTGGAACCAGATCAGGTCAGGGGAGGGTATCTTGTGGGGACAGAGGCCGAGGGATGGAGCAATGTCATGGACTGGTTGGGCACAGAGGAGTGGTGGGAGGAAGCCGCCAGGGAACCAGGAAGGGAAGACGACTCAGAGCCGAAGGAGTGGAGGTGGAGGAAGGATGAGCGGTCAGATGGAAAAGAGGGAGAAGCCTTGGAAGAGGAGGTGTCAGAAGCTGAAGGGGCAACAGGGCTTAGTGAGCTGGGAGACTCTGTGGCAGAATGCAGTCCAGAAGAGGAAGGAGGTGAGTGGGAGAGGAAGGTCGAGAGGCAGAGGTGAGTTAGGAGAAGGAGGAGCCACCGGGGGCTCCCTCTCCTGCCATAAGCCACCCTCCCTGCTCGTCTCTCAGAGCCAGGAAATGTCTGACATTGGAGGAGCAAAGGCAGGCTGCACACTGGCGCACTGTTCAATCGTATGCTAGAAACCCCCGGGGGGGGGGACTTAGAAAGTTGTGGGGAGCCGGGGTCTTCACTCTCTTCAAACTTTGCACTATATAATCTCACTTTTCATATAGCTCCACACTAAAGAAACACCTAGACAACTAGTCCATTAATTGATTGACAGTGCAAACTGACAAACCCTCCCAGAATGAGCTGCTCTTCTCATTAGGCCTGAAGCTCAGCCAAGTCTGTGAATATCGTGCTCTTGCTGATAAAGAGTTAACTCCAGCTGTGAACTGTGGGATTTCCTGCGCAGATAACTCTGTGACACCAGCCTTCTGAATATCGCCAGTAGGATTCATCTGTAGTTGCAGTTTTCATGGAATCCTAGAGTTGAAAGGGACCCCAAGGGTCATCAAGTCCCACCCCCTGCATTGCAGGAGTCTCAGCTAGATCACCCAAGACAGATGGCCATCCAAACTAGGCTTCTTGTATCTCTATATTCATCACCGAGTGCTAAAATAGGCTTCTAAGCGGTGGACAGACAAGAACAAATAGAGGCCAGGATTCTCCTAGCCAGCCCCATCTGCTGCAAAATGGGGACTTGCCCCCCACTCCTCCCCTCCCCCTCTCCATGCCCCCATGAACCCCTTGAATTGGGCTCTAGGGCATTGGGAGGGAACCTCCCCAGAACAACTCACGAGGAGGGGAGAAAGTGGATCCTTCCATCGGGGAAACTGGAATGCTTGCATAGGCAGAATGACTTGGAAAACATAAGCTGGAGAGCCACCTATTTGCACAAAGACGAATACCCATAGTTAAAATGTAGAATAAAAGAATTCAATTAAAGCATTAAAATAGCTACCCATAATTAAAATGTGCAGCAAAGCAATCCTACTGAAAAGTAATTGTGAAGAACAGACAACGTTTGTAGGGTTGCAAGAAGTTTTGTGCGGAGTATTATTAGAAGTATGGAAAAAATGGACAAGGGGAGGATGATTTGTTAAGAGATGTAAAGGCAATATAAAGTTAAGAGATGCATAAGAAGTGGTTAAAATGGTGGATCATCAGAGGTGCTGATGGAAATCTAAAAAGATTGTATAAGTGATAAGTTTTGTGGTACATTTTATAATTTATTAGTTATAAATATATATATATAAAAAAAGAAATAGCGCAGCAATTAAGAGGAAGGAAACAACAGAGCATTGTGTAGCAGATCATATTTCTGCGGTCTCAGAGGAGGACATTTCCCTTTTTCTTTCAGGGCCCAGTGTGCTTTGAAGATGTCGCTGTTTGTTTTACGGACGAGGAGTGGGCGTTGCTGGATCCTGACCAGAGAGCTCTGCATAAGGACGTCATGGAGGAGAATTGGGGGATCGTGGCCTCTCTTGGTAAGGGTTCCTGTGGGATCGTCCTATCTGCCTGGAAATTCAAAAAAATCAAAAAATAGCTCTATGTGACAAACCTCATATCTGGGTGCATTCTATGGGGCAAATGCAGGCTTCAGGGAGACATCCGCAGCCTAGGCAGCCCTGCAGGAGGTCCCGCAGGGATGTCTAGGCTGCGGATAGCAGCCTGCTTCCCGGAGCGTCGGGCGCCCTGAAAGCAGAGCGCCGGGCGCTTTGGGAACACATCTGCAGCCTAGGCAGCTCTGCGGGAGTTCCCCACAGGGCTCCCCATGCTGAGAATAGCAGCCTGCCGCCCAGCGGGTGGGGCGCCCTGAAGCAAAGCGCCCCTCGCGCCAGGCAGACATCGGCCAGCCCCACAAGCTCGGGGAACAGCAGGGAGGCGCAGCGCCACCATCCCGCTGTTCCTCGACCTGGTTCGGTTTCCCCGACCTGCTTTGGGGGGGGAATAAAGGGGGGGAAATTCCTTTATTCCCCCCCCCCAAAAAAACTAGGTGCATCCTATGGGACGAAAAATACGGTAATGTTTATCATTGTTAATTGGATTCCTAGATATTGCACTTTTTTCGCTACTTTAATTCCATATTTTTGTTCTAACTGCTCTGTCACATTCTTCTCCAGATTTTTGGTCATCATTTTTGTTTTTGTTTTATTTAATTTAAATCCTGATAATTTACCAAACTCCTCTAATTCTTGTAATGCTTTACCAACAGTAATTTGTGGTTCTTCTAAAGTAAGTCCCAGGTCGTCCGCATACGCTTTCAATTTCATAGAATCATAGAATCATAGAGTTGGAAGAGACCACAAGGGTCATCGAGTCCAACCCCCTGCCAAGCAGGAAACACCATCAGAGCACTCTTGACATATGGTTGTCAAGCCTCTGCTTAAAGACCTCCAAAGAAGGAGACTCCACCACACTCCCTGGCAGCAAATTCCACTGTTGAACAGTTCTTACTGTCAGGAAGTTCTTCCTAATGTTTAGGTGGAATCTTCTTTCTTGTAGTTTGGATCCATTGCTCCGTGTCCGCTTCTCTGGAGCAGCAGAAAACAACCTTTCTCCCTCCTCTATGTGACATCCTTTTATATATTTGAACATGGCTATCATATCACCCCTTAACCTCCTCTTCTCCAGGCTAAACATGCCCAGCTCCCTTAGACGTTCCTCATAAGGCATCGTTTCCAGGCCTTTGACCATTTGGTTGCCCTCCTCTGGACATGTTCCAGTTTGTCAGTGTCCTTCTTGAACTGTGGTGCCCAGAACTGGACACAGTACTCCAGGTGAGGTCTGACCAGAGCAGAATACAGTGGCACTATTACTTCCCTTGATCTAGATGCTATACTCCTATTGATACAGCCCAGAATTGCATTGGCTTTTTTAGCTGCCGCGTCACACTGTTGGCTCATGTCAAGTTTGTGGTCAACCAAGACTCCTAGATCCTTTTCACATGTACTGCTCTCAAGCCCAGGTGTCACCCATCTTGTATTTGTGCCTCTCATTTTTTTTGCCCAAGTGCAATACTTTACATTTCTCCCTGTTAAAATTCATCTTGTTTGTTTTGGCCCAGTTCTCTAATCTGTCAAGGTCGTTTTGAAGTGTGATCCTGTCCTCTGGGGTGTTAGCCACCCCTTCCAGTTTGGTGTCATCTGCAAATTTGATCAGGATGCCCTTGAGTCCATCATCCAAGTCGTTGATAAAGATGTTGAATAAGACCGGGCCCAAGACAGAACCCTGTGGCACCCCACTAGTCACTCTTCTCCAGGATGAAGAGGAACCATTGATGAGCACCCTTTGGGTCCGGTCAGTCAGCCAGTTACAAATCCACTGAGTGGTAGCATAGTCAAGACCGCATTTTACCAGCTTCTTTACAAGAATATCATGGGGGCACCTTGTCAAATGCCTTGCTGAAATCAAGGTAGACTACATCCACTGCATTCCCTTCATCTACCAGGCTTGTAATTCTGTCATAAAACGAGATCAGGTTAGTCTGACATGACTTATTTTTCATAAATCCATGCTGACTATTGGTGATCACAGCATTCCTTTCTAGGTGCTCACAGATTGTTTGCTTAATGATCTGCTCCAGAATCTTCCCTGGTATTGATGTCAGACTGACTGGGCGGTAATTATTTGGGTCCTCTCTTTTCCCCTTTTTGAAAATAGGGACAACATTTGCCCTCCTCCAGTCTGCCGGGACTTCGCCTGTTCTCCAGGAATTCTCAAAAGATGATTGCCAGTGGTTCTGAGATCACATCTGCCAGTTCTGAGATCACATCTGCCAGTTCTTTTAATACTCTTGGATGCAGTTCTTTTTTTTCTTCTTTTTTATTGATCTGTCCATTTCTGGCATTACCACACCATTGTAATCTCCCATTAGAATAGTTTTTTGATCTTCTATTTCTAATAATCTTTCTTCAAACTTCCTGAAAAACTACTTTGTTTGTGTTTGGTGCATAAATTGCAACCACATTTGTTTTTCCCCCTTGGTAATTAATTTGTACCCCCAGTACTCTCCCTTCTTCATCTTTGCTGATTAACTTAGGTTCCCATTTTTCTTTAACATATAACACTACCCCTCTCTTCTTAATCACATCTGAATTTATAAATTCTACCCATAATCTTTTATTTTTTAAAAATATGTTTGTATTTTTTAGCAACATGTGTCTCTTGTAAACAAATTACGTCAAGGCTTTTTTTCTTCAAAACATTCTCTACATTATTTCTCTTAGATTTCTTGTTTAGTCCGTTCACATTCCAAGTTATTAATTTCAAAGTCATTGTAATATATTCTAATCAACCGTAATTAGATTCAAATTCAGATTCTTGTGGTTTCCCCCTTTAGGTTCTCCTCTTCAAATTCTTTCCCCTTTTCTTCCTCTTCTATTTCCTCTTCTTTTTCTTCTTCTTCTTTTTCCTCCTCTTCCCTTCTCCTTCTCCTTTCTTCTTTCTTCTGGTTCAGATTCCTTTTCTCCAAATCTATATATTGGTCTATCTGCTTCTACCTTTCCTAACTCTTTCTCGTATCTCCTTCTGGGAATTCCCACTTATGTTGTACACCATTTCTTTTCAGCACGCTCACCCGTTGTTTATAACCATCCCTCTTGCGTAGAAATCTAGTAGGAATTTCTTTAAAGATAATAATAGGCCTGCCATCTATTATCAGTTTTTTTGGTAACTCATTTTCAATATTGCGTTTCTCATATCTAATGAATTAAATATCATTAGACAATCTCCTGGTAGTTTTTTAGATTTAGCCTTTAAGGATCTTACTTTGATTGTAAATGCATTCTCCACAGTATATTTAATTTCTTCTTCTTTCATATCCATCCATCCTGCCAATTCTCTAATCATTTTAATTTTTATATTTTCATTCATTTCTTCCCCTACACCTCTAAATTTCAGATTCAATTGTCTCTGCCTCATTTCGAGCATGGCTAAACAGTCCCATACCTGCTCCTGAATTTTATTCAGGTCCCCTATCTCCTCCTTGATCTTTTCTGTCTCCCTTTTATTTTCTTTCACCACTTTTTGAATCCTTTTAGTTGATTCTTCAGTTGTTTTAGATCTAACTGTCAGGTTCTTAATCTTGTTCGTGAGCTCCCCCACCACCCCCTCTATTTCCTTGTCTAGCGTTTCTTGTACTTCTCCTAATTTTTTCTCCATGTGTTGTTCATTTTGTTTAAATTCTTCTTTTATTTTCAGCCATAAAATATCCAAATCTTTCTCCTGGAGTTCCCCCAATTTTTTCCTGACATTTTATACAGTTCCAATATAAATTCAATATATTCCGATATAAATTCAATATATTCCAAAATATATCTGCTTCTGTAATAACAGTTTTCTGCCAGAAGGGTGTAGGTGTCCACCACAAAACTTTAAATACATATACCCCAGAGTAGCAAAATGTCAAATGGCAGAAAAAGAATATAATATCCTGCAGATACTCACTAGACCTCTGGATGTCACACTCACCCTCCTTCTGCAATGACTAATCACTTTTATCTATCTATTCCCAATTTACATTACTCAAATCATTAATTATCTCATGAATAGCACACCATACATTCAGTCAGATCAAATAATATGAAGATAAAGAATTGCTAAAGAAATTTAGTTATTAGTCCCAATTATAAATTTATCTGAAGGAGCTTCTCTTCTGTTCTTCTCTGTGTTTAACTCAGTCTTTCTGTAGTCTTCAGCCACTTGTAGACCTAATCCACCACGCTGAATTTGAGGGAGGACTTTATATATTTTTAAAGTTTCAGTTTTAATCTCTACCGCCTCAAGCCAAAAAAGATAAACCTAAACCCAATATCCATTATCAAATTTCAAATTTCCTTTTTTTGGCCTAATCCATGGGAGTGTGTTATATTGCCCTTTCGTGTCCAAATCGTGTCCAAATCAAATCCAAAAGAAAAAGAAAAAAAAGGGGGGAAGTACGTTTAAGCTCTTCTCTTTTCTTAGCCTCTTGTTGGCTTAATCCTCATGAGAATAAAAGAAAAGCAGAGAGGGAGTAAAAGGGAGTAAAAGTCAATAAGAGCCAGTACCCAGGGAGGAGAAAATACCATTAAAAGAAAGAGTAGTAGTCTGCCAGGGGAGAAAACAATAATCCACTTTGCAATATATATGAAGCATAAACGTGTGTGACTTAATTTCCTCTATTTAAATTCCATTTGGTTCTAATCTTTTCTCTTTTTTTGGTCCTTGTAAAATGTCTCTTTAAACTTAAACCACCTTCCCTCTCTCCCTCATATGTCTTCTCCCAAAATAAGATTCAAGGTTTCTACTTATCTCTTCTTCAGCTCTTTGTTTTAAAGTAGCCTTTGCCTCAGCACATCGTTACTGAGGACTTTCACTTTTGTACTCACTCAGCAGGGACTGTTATTTCCTTTTTCTGCTCTTGCGACTTTCTATCACTGCGCCGTTTTCTCTCCGCTGCTGGGATAGACTCCCTTCTTCATCCTACCACATCTGAATCTTCTTCGGTAGAAAAATACGGTAATTGAACAATCATTATTGCATTACATTCTTGATTAAATTATCTTTCCATTGATATATGACTTTATGATATTACTCCAAAAGAAGTGGTTTTATGAGCCATCAAACATCTGAAATACACTTTTTTCCAAAAGGCTTCCACAATTTTGGCCACTACTGTATATCAAACAAAGCAACATTCAACAACCCATAAGAATCCAATAATAAATATGTTGGTTAATGACAAACAACAAAGGTAATGAACACACACACACAGTTCCTTTCAGTTCTTCTCCATTTCTTCCTAAGGCTCTAATCCCTTTTTGTCTCCATTGCAGATTGTGATGAATTGGAAATCGAGAACAAGCATGAACACGACAAAATCCCCAGGGAGGAGAAGCCACGTAAGAATTTGGAGTGTGGAGAGAGCTCCCATTCCACTTCCCATCAAAAAATTCATACAGGGGAGAAACCCCATCAGTGCATGGAATGTGGAAAGAGCTTCACTAATAGCTCCTATCTCACTTCCCATCAGAGAATTCATACAGGGGAGAAACCCTATCAGTGTGTGGAATGTGGAAAGAGATTCAGTAGGAACGACCATCTCAATACCCATCAGAGAACTCATACAGGGGAGAAACCCTATAAATGTGTGTATTGTGGGAAGAACTTTGCTGATAGATCCACTCTCACTTTCCATAAAAGAATTCATACGGGGGAGAAACCCTATCAGTGTGTGAAATGTGGAAAGTGCTTCAGTCAGAGCCGTCATCTCAGTTCCCATCAAAGAATTCATACAGGGGAGAAACCCTATCAGTGTGTGGAATGTGGAAAGAGCTTCCGTCAGAGATCCTATCTCACTTCCCATAAAAAAATTCATACAGGGCAGAAACCCTATCAGTGTGTGGATTGTGGGAAGAACTTCACTGATAGATCCACTCTCACTTTCCATAAAAGAATTCATACAGGGGAGAAACCCTTTCAGTGTGTGGAATGTGGAAAGAGCTTCAGTAGGAGTTCCTCTCTCAATTCTCATAAAAGAATTCATACAGGGGAGAAACCATATCAGTGCATGGAATGTGGACAGAGCTTCAGTCAGAGCCACAATCTCAGTTCCCATCAAAGAATTCATAGAGGGGAGAAACCCTATCAGTGTGTGGAATGTGGAAAGAGCTTCACTCATAGATCCTCTCTCACTTCCCATCAAAGAATTCATACAGGGGAGAAACCATATCAGTGTGTGGAATGTGGAAAGAGCTTCAGTCACAGCCACAGGCTCACTTCCCATCAGAAAATTCATACAGTGGAGAAACCCTATCAGTGTTTGGAATGTGGAAAGAGCTTCACTAAGAGATCCTCTCTCACTTCCCATCAAAGAGTTCATACAGGGGAGAAACCATATCAGTGTGTGGAATGCGGAAAGAGCTTCAATAAGAGCTGCAATCTCACTTCCCATCAAAGAATTCATACAGGGGAAAAACCCTATCAGTGTGCGGAATGTGGAAAGAGCTTCAATCAGAGGTCCTCTCTCACTTCCCATCAAAGAATTCATACAAGGGAGAAACCCCATCTGTATGTGGATTGTGGAAAGAGCTTCAGTTGGGGCTACAATCTCACTTCCCATCAGAGAATTCATACAAATGTTGGGAAATCCTCCATTATATAGCTTTAGGAGCCAGGCAAATTCCTACCTGTTCAGGGAAGTTTTTAATGTCTGATGGTTTAATTTATTTTTAATTGTTTGTTGGAGGGGGGCCACCAGGGGGTGCATTGGAAGATGGCCGACAATAACATCTCTCTGACCCACACGAGGTAATTAAGAGGCTGATATGGGAGTATGCAGCCTCCCTTTGTTGCCCCAAGGGAATGGGAAACACTGCCTTGCCTGCTGTGTCCATAATTCACCCCCAGATTCGAAAGAAGGGGGTGAGGACACTAGGCACAAAGTCCTCGGGTGGGTCCGGCTCTCCCGGACGCTGTCTCTGATCGCGCACTGGTTTCATCAGCTCAAAATATATAATTGGAAATGAAGCAAATGCACATATTTCAAGTGAAGAACAGGAGTGAAGACTGCTAACTGAAGTGACCTCTGTGAACGAGAGCGATGGGTTGGATTGTATGGAATACAACATGAAGAAATACATCAAAGGTTCAGTATGTCGGAGCGGGACTGGATGTGGGGGGGGGGGACTTGTTTCTTTTCTTCTATGTGATTAACCAATAACCCCTCCCCAGAAAGAACTGTCGCATAACTGACCTAAGCAGGATGATTAAAAACTGTGTGGAAATGATTTACAACCCAAAGCTTGGCTTATGAGATCGAGAAAAGAACAAGGGCTTTTGATGACGCAGCAACAAAAAGGGAGCGCCATCTTGACAGGTCCTGTCGAAAGATTCATGATCGGGAGGAGGAAGCTTTGTTTTCATATTGGATTCTTGGCAGAACCTCCTCGAGGACGGAGGTGAAAAGTTAACGAGTAGGCGGCAATAATCTTTTTCTTTATGGAAGCGATGAAATACGGTAGCCGTCTGAAATACGACTCTTGGATGAACGGAAATCCACACAGGAATACAAATTTGTTTTAACCCGCTTATGGAGACTATCAGAGGTCACAAAGACAAAGAGAAAGGAAAAATATATGAAAATTACTAGAAGAGATGTGGAAAACAACAAGAAAGGATTGGACAGAATTGTGAACATTATTTGGACAGATTTGTGGACTTTTAAAGCAGCAGCAACAAGAGGATTAGATCCCTTTCAGAACTTGAAATATGGGTATCCCCGACAAACAAATTAAAATTCGGTTTTGTAATTTGGAATTTATGTGATTTGATTTGGTTTGATTTGATTGGTCTGTTTATAAAAAATATTTTTTTAAAAAAATTGTTTGTTGGAAGCCGCCCAGAGTGGCTAGGGAAACCCAGCCAGATCAGCAGGGTATAAATAATAAAGCAACATCTTTGCTTAGGTGTTTTACAACCTGCGCATTGTCTCTGTCATTTGCTGTGGCAATAATCAATCATCAACAAAAACAAGAACATATGAAAATTGTCCATTACCCGACTTGCTGTACAGACACTTGTTGGCATGGCCTTGCTTGTACCCAAGCTGCATCAGCATCTTGTGCAATTTCTGATTCCAGGCCCTAGCAGCCTGCTTAAGTCCATAAAGTTCTTTCTGCAGTTTGCACACTAAATGTGCCTCATGTGGTTTAAGAAAACCTTTGGGCTGTCTCATGTAGGTTTCCTCTGAAATCTGTCCATGAAGAAAGGCAGTTGCAATGTCAATGTGCCTAACTTCTATTTGCTTGGAGGCTGCAATGCTCAAAGCATTCTTAGGACTTCCGGTCTAGCTGCCATGGCAATCGGCTGTGTCCATTCCAGCGGAGCCTTTCCTGCGGCTAACGAGGATAATATGGGAGTAATTATCCTCCCCGAAACCCCCAGGGCCAGGAGGTTTGAAACTGCACCAAAATCCCTATTTTTCCTTAGCTAAAATGCTTTAACTTGAGCTCTTGAGCCAAAAACCCAGCTGTATAAACAAGTGCTCAGAGCCCTCTCCTTTATCAGTTTGTGATGGCAAGGATGGCCTTGACTCTACCAGTAGAACAGGGAAGACACGTCTGTGCCTTATCTTATATCCTGACCACAAAGGCGCACAGACCTAGTATGGGAACAGCGCCAGAGGGTGTTCTTGGAGATGGTGACCTCTTGCTCCAAGATAAGAGTAGGAACAGGAAGATCCTCTTATGGTCAGAAGTACAGGAAGGAATCCCCTTTTATGGTTAAGAGTATCGGAGCAGGAACATCTGTGATGTCAACCTGCGTGTACAAGCGGACGTGGCTGGATTCCTGGGGAAGGGGGAGAGGGTGTCTGGAGGATATATATACTGCATGAAATTTCTCATTTCTTTGGACTTGCTGTGGACACACCACGCAAGTGCCTTTCTGCTGTTCCGGAGAGCAGAAATAAAGAACTCTTTCTCTGAACCAACCCTCGGTGTCATTTGACTTCCTTCCTCCTGTCCGGGAGCAACGCAGACCCAATTGGTGAACTCCAATAATAATAATAATAATAATAATTTTTTATTTATACCCCGCCCTCCCCAGCCAAGGCCGGGCTCAGAGCAGCTTACAAGCAATAATAAAAACAAGATGAATGATTACAACTTAAAAACAAAAGTAAAGTACAACATTAAAATAATGGCACATTAAAATATTAAAATGTAGCCTCATCGCAGGAGGAGAAGGAAAGGAAAAAAGAAAGAGAGGGAGGGAATCAAATTGGCTCCAAGCCAAAGGCCAGGCGGAACAACTCTGTCTTACAGGCCCTGCGGAAAGAAATCAGATCCTGCAGGGCCCTGGTCTCATGAGGCAGAGCGTTCCACCAGGCCGGAGTCAGAGTTGAAAAGGCCCTGGCTCTGGTTGAAGCCAATCTAACTTCCTTAGGGCCTGGGACCACTAGGGTGTTGTTATTTATGGACCTTGAGGCTCTCCGTGGGGCATACCAGGAGAGGCGGTCCCATAGGTACGAGGGTCCTAGGCCGCGAAGGGCTTTAAAGGTCAAAAGCAGCACCTTAAATCTAACCCTGTACTCTACCGGGAGCCAGTGCAGCTTGAAAAGCACTGGGTGAATATGCTCCCATGGCAGAGACCCCATGAGGAGCCTCGCTGCAGCATTCTGCACCCGCTAGAGTTTCTGGGACAGCTTCAAGGGCAGCCCCGCGTAGAGCGAATTACAGTAGTCAAGCCTGGCGATGACCGTCGCATGGATCACTGTGGCCAGGTCGGGGCGGGAAAGGTAAGGGACCAACTGCTTGATGCGGCGAAGGTGGAAAAATGTCGCCTTGGCTGTTGCTGTAACTTGCGCCTCCATGGAAAGGGAGGCATCAAGGGTTACACCCAAACTCTTAATGGAAGGCAATGGCACTAAATGGGCCCCCGCAAGAGAAGGGAGTTGGTCCCTCATCCCCATGCCATCCCGACCTAGCCATAGGACCTCTGTCTTCGAAGGATTTAGTTTCAATCGGCTCCCACGAAACCATCCAGCCACAGCTTCCAAACATCTGGTCAGTGTGTTCGGGGCGGAGTCGGTGTGGCCATCCATCAACAGATAGAGCTGAGTGTCATCAGCATATTGTTGACAGCCCAGCCCAAAGCTCCGGATAATCTGGGCAAGGGGGCGCATAAAGATGTTAAAAAGCACCGGGGAGAGAATTGCGCCCTGCGGCACTCCACACACCAAGGAGTGGCGCGACGACATTTCCCTCCCTAGTGCCACCCTCTGTCCCCGACCAGAGATAAAAGAGCACAACCAGTTACGGACTATGCCCTGTATCCCCACGTCTGCGAGGCGGTGGTCCAGATGATCATGATCGACCATGTCAAAGGCTGCTGACAAATCTAAAAGGATCAGCAGTCCTGACCCGCCTCGATCCAATTGTCTACGGAGATCATCTGTTAGGGCAACCAGAGCCGTCTCCGTCCCAAAACCAGGACGAAAACCGGACTGAAATGGATCTAATGCCGATGTTTCCTCCAGAAACCTACCAAGCTGTTCAGCAACCGCTCTCTCAATTACCTCACCCAGGTATGGAAGATTTGAAACTGGGCGGTAATTGGATAGGTCTAAGGGATCTAATGAAGTTTTCTTTAAGAGTGGACACACCACTGCTTCCTTCAGTTCCCCTGGGAATGTCCCCGTGTCAAGGGACAAATTGATAATTTCAACCAGGGGGGTCCACACAACATCTGGACACTCCCTAATCAGCCAAGACGGGCACGGCTATAGAATGACAAAAAAAGAACCCCAGACGGGAATTATTGTGTTTCTGCTGAGGCATCAGCTCATTAGCATTTGGAAAGAGAGTACATAAGAGAATTCTGGATGTCCGCCTGGGCTAATGGCAGATCGGTTGTGGCGCGGTTTAAAATGCCCTGTGAGCAGAAAACGACAGTGTTTAAGATCTAGGACACATAAAGGACTGACCCGCCTGTTAAATTAAAGGATGGATTAATCTATTCACCTAGGGGGAGGTGAGCCTTCATTTTCTTTTCATATATTTGTATCTGCAGTTCTACCTGGCAAACCTCTCTGGGAGTGTCTACTATTTGAAATATGCATTAGGGACGGAAGCCAGGACCTTCCTCGGATCTGTCCCTTCACCACATGGGGGCAAAGTGTGTTCCTCTTGGGATCATGCGGAGCATGTTCTAAATCTGAATTTCCATTCAGCAGATTGTAGGAATGTAGAATTGTAGAGTTGGAAGGGACCCTGGGGTCATCTAGTCCAACCCCCGGTGAGGCAGGATAATCAGGAGACGCTGGACAAAGGTTCCCTTTGGCAGAACTGCAGGGGCTAAGCACCAGGGGGAAGGAGGACAAGATTCTGGCTCCTTCTGCCGCCTGCAATCCAAGGCCCAGAGTGGGTGTCTCTGCCATTGCTGATTTCTCATTTCATGCAGCAGAAGAGCCACTAGAGTTGGGAGCAGAAGCAGTGGGGGTGGGGGAGGTGGCTGGTCAGGCCGGATGGTCTCTCTGGCAGCGCCAGGAAGCCCACGAAGAAGACATTTCTCTCATTGCCTCTTGGAGGAAGAAGTAGAGGAAGGTGTCTGTCTCTGAAAGCCAAGCTGGCTGCATCACTTTCCCCTCCCTGATGAGAAGGAAATGAGGTTTCTCTCACTGGCCATGGGCCTCTGAGATGATCTGGGCGGGGGAGTGGCTGGTCCTGATGCCTCCCCTGGGAGCTGGGGGGGGGCAGGAGACAACCAGACCACCCAGCAGAGTTTCTGGGTTCAATGTTCCAGTGTCCCCTTCCACCGCCCCAGACCCCCAGGGGCCTCCATGGCACTTTAACTATACGGACCTTTGTCAGCAAGGTGACGTCTCTGCTTTTTAAGATGCTGTCTAGGTTTGGCATTGCTTTTCTCCCAAGAAGCAGGTGTCTTTTAATTTCGTGGCTGCTGTCACCATCTGCTGTGATCATTCAAACTAACTTTTCCTCCTTTTGTAGTCGTGACCAGCTGTGCCTAATCAGCCCAGAACTCACAGAAAAGGTTCTTAAAGTTACAATCAGCTTTTCTGTTTCTTTGCAGAATAACTCCTAACACCCCCTCTCATTCAAACAGAAACAGAAACAATACTTTAAACATATACAAAACATATTTATACATCATGCACAACAATTCCTAATTTTGTCACTAGTTGTGCATGTTTCTCAAATGTTAGTGCTTTTGTAAATATATCAGCCACATTTTGCATGCTCTCACAGTATTTCAGCATTAACAGGCTTTGTTTAACATTTTCACTTACATTCTGATAATCTCTAAATGTTTTGATTTATTTTTAAACTGTTCAGACCTAGCCAAAGTTATTACAGCTTGATTGTCTTTCCATATTTGAACTGGATAATCATATTGTATATCTAAATCATTGAGGATTTGAATGTAATATTATATTTCATTACACAACTCTGATGAAGCACAGTATTCAGCCTCTGTTTAAGATGTGTCCACGATTCCTTGCTTTTTGGACTTCCAACCTTTCAAGGAATCCCCAAATTGAAACCCCATGCCAGAAATGGATTTTCTATCAGGCAGGTTGGCCCAATCGCTGTCAACATAACACTGCAATTTTGTAGACCCTGAAGATGGTAATCTTAAACAATAATCAAGTGTATGTTTTAAATACCAGAAAATACGTTTTAAACCCTTCCAGGCATTTTCTGTGGGGCAGCTTACGAGTCTGCTCAGTATTCCAACTGCATAACTCAAATCCGGTCTGCTCCACAATGAAATGTATAATAAACTTCCAACTATTGAATGGTACATTTCAGGATTTACAGGTTCTGTGCGTTCTCCTTCGTTCTTGAAAAAACCTATTTCCATTGGGCTTTTTACTCCCTTGCTATTTTGCATATTGTTTCATTCAAGTAATTCCATTATTTTATCTTTTTGACTCAACAAAAAACTTCCATTGTTTGTCCTTTGAATTTCTAGACCGAGATAATTTTTTACTGGTCCCAAATCTCTTACTTTAAATTCTTTTCTTAGTTGTTCTGCAAATTTTTCCATTTGCTTGTCATTTTTTGTAGAATAAAGCAAATCATAAACATTAACAATTCTTGTTTATCACCCTTTCCTTTAGTGTACAAGCAATTATCAGCTAACCTTCTTTTAAAGCCAATATTTTTTAAAGCATTATTGAGACACTTGTTCCAATTTCTAATTGATTGTTTGTGTTGAATGGTCACTTTAAAATGTGAAGGTTCATTATTATTTCACAAGTTGTGTATGTCTTTAAGGGCCAGGGCAAATAACGAGACCCAGTCTTGCAGCTGTGAAACATAGCAGGTGCTGCTAGGTTGTGTTAATTAAGCTGCGTCAGCAATTGGGTATAGTATATAAGGAGCAGCACCTAGCTCCTCTCCCATTACCCTGGGGGATGGGTTGGTGGTTGGGACTGGTTTGTTGTTGATGTATTTAGTGTATAAGGAGTTTTTCTTTTTCTTTTTAAAACCTTGTTTAAGTTATTTTTGAGTCCCTTTTTAATGCATGGTCTCCCCAGCAAGCTCTCTGCAGCGCTACTAAACTGCAAATAGCCAAGGGTTTGAGCCCATAGATTGCTTTGTGTAACCCATTTACAGAATTCTGTTTGCCTGCCTCAAATCCTGGTGCTTGATTCATAAAAATTTATTTGTGCAGATTTGCGTTAAGATAAGCTGTTTCAATATCAAAATGATTTACCTTAAACCCACGTTGTGCTGCAATAGCTAGCAATAAACATACATTTTCGCTCCTTACAGTAGGAGAAAAGGTTTCATCAAAACTTTTACCTTAGCAGCTTAGCTTTTTACTTAACACTACCATCTGCCAAGTGTTTTATTTTATACACCCATCTACAGTCCACTGCCTTTTTTCCTTCTGGCAATGGCTCAATAGTAAACACATTTGTTGTTGTTTAGTCGTTCAGTCGTGTCCGACTCTTCGTGACCCCATGGACCAGAGCACGCCAGGCACTCCTGTCTTCCACTGCCTCCCGCAGTTTGGTCAGGTTCATGTTTGTAGCTTCGAGAACGCTGTCTAACCATCTCATCCTCTGTCATCCCCTTCTCCTTGTGCCCTCCATCTTTCCCAACATCAGGGTCTTTTCCAGTGAGTCTTCTCTTCTCATGAGGTGGCCAAAGTATTGGAGCCTCAGCTTCACGATCTGTCCTTCCAGTGAGCACTCAGGGCTGATTTCCTTAAGAATGGATGCGTTTGATCTTCTTGCAGTCCATGGGACTCTCAAGAGTTTCCTCCAGCACCATAATTCAAAAGCGTCAATTCTTCGGCGATCAGCCTTCTTTATGGTCCAGCTCTCACTTCCATACATCACTACTGGGAAAACCATAGCTTTTACTATACGGACCTTTGTTGGCAAGGTGATGTCTCTACTTTTTAAAATGCTGTCTAGGTTTGTCATTGCTTTCCTCCCAAGAAGCAGGCGTCTCTTAATTTTGTGGCTGCTGTCACCATCTGCAGTGATCATGGAGCCCAAGAAAGTAAAATCTCTCACTGCCTCCATTTCCTCCCCTTCTATTTGCCAGGAGGTGATGGGTCCAGTGGCCATGATCTTCGTTTTTTTGATGTTGAGCTTCAGACCATATTTTGCGCTCTCCTCTTTCACCCTCAATAAAAGGTTTTTTAAATCCTCCTCACTTTCTGCCATCAAGGTTGTGTCATCTGCATATCTGAGGTTGTTGATATTTCTTCCAGCAATCTTAATTCCGGCTAGGGATTCATCCAGCCCAGCCTTTCGCATGATGAATTCTGCATATAAGTTAAATAAGCAGGGAGACAAAATACAGCCTTGTCGTACTCCTTTCCCAATTTTGAACCAATCAGTTGTTCCATATCCAGTTCTAACTGTAGCTTCTTGTCCCACATAGAGATTTCTCAGGAGACAGATGAGGTGATCAGGCACTCCCATTTCTTTAAGGACTTGCCATAGTTTGCTGTGGTCGACACAGTCAAAGGCTTTTGCATAGTCAATGAAGCAGAAGTCGATGTCTTTCTGGAACTCTCTAGCTTTCTCCATAATCCAGCGCATGTTTGCAATTTGGTCTCTGGTTCCTCTACCTCTTCTAAATCCAGCTTGCACTTCTGGGAGTTCTCGGTCCACATACTGCTTGAGTCTTCCTTGAAGAATTTTAAGCATAACCTTGCTAGCGTGTGAAATGAGTGCAATTGTGCGGTAGTTGGAGCACTCTTTAGCACTGCCCTTCTTTGGGATTGGGATGTAGACTGACCTTCTCCAATCCTCTGGCCACTGCTGAGTTTTCCAAACTTGCCGGCATATTGAGTGTAGCACCTTAACAGCATCATCTTTTAAAAATTTTAATAGTTCAGCTGGAATACCATCACTTCCACTGGCCTTGTTATTTGCAATGCTTTCTAAGGCCCATTTGACTTCACTCTCCAGGATGTCTGGCTCAAGGTCAGCAACCCCACTCCCTGGGGTGTACGAGACATCCATATCTTTCTGGTATAATTCCTCTGTGTATTCTTGACACCTCTTCTTGATGTCTTCTGCTTCTGTAAACACATTATGTTCTGCCAAAGATTTCATTTCTGCTCTCATTGCATTTTCCCACATTACTATTTCCTGGTGTGGTAACTTTAAAACCTCCTCATAATCACTAGGTTATTTCTTCACATCAACAGTTTTAACTTCTTGTATAGTAAACCTTTCCGGAGGTACCCCCTTATTGCTTCTTTGTGATCTTCTAACTTGAACACTTTCCCCCTCTGAACTATCTTCCCCTTCTGATTCATCTTGCTCTGGAGAAATTGGTTCAGCTTTAGGAGATTGTGTATTGGGACCCTCATCCCCTGAGTCCTCATCACTATCACTTTCAGAACTTTCTTGAATTTGTGGCTTTTCTTCCTCAGATTTCACAAATTTAGCTGTATCATCAGAAGATAAAACAACTTCTGAATTTCCATGTAAACGAGCCCAACCATCTTGCTCACAAAACTCTGCATGTCTTGGTATCACAACTCTGCCACGCCCTAGTGCAACGATACCCCTTTGACCAAGTTTGATAGCCAACAAACCTAAATCTCTTTGCCTTGGGCTCTCCTTTCCTCCTCTGTCCTTTTGGGATGTGAACCCAAGCCCAGCAACCAAAAGTTTTAACATGGTCCAAAAAGGGTTTTTTCCCCATAAAGCAAAAAATGAGGGGTATTGTTTATGGTAGAATGAAACAATCTGTTCTGTATGTAATTAGCACAGAGAATTGCTTCCCCAAAAAATTTCCTGGATAAGCCAGAATCACATAACATAGAATCTAGCATTGTTTGTAAAGACATTATCTTGCGTTCTGCAATCGAATTTTCTTTGGGTGAAAAAGGACACGATTTATGGCGACTAATACTACGTTTTTTCAACCATATCTGGAGGGCTTCAGACATGAACTCGCCTCCATGGTCACTCTGCAATTGGGTAACTTTGTAGGGAAACTGCCTTTCTGTATAGTTGACCCGATTTTTAATCAGTTGACCAGTTTCACTTTTGTGTTTAACAAGTATACCGGCTATAATCATCCACAAGAACCAGAAAAAACTTTGCTCCTCATTCAGATTCTGCAAATGGCCCACAAAGGTCTGAGTGTACTAAAGCAAATGGATTCTTGCTAATTCTATTACTTTCAGGATAAGATCCCTGCTTACTTTTAGACTCCTTGCAGGTATTGCAGTCCAGAAAAACTGAACACTTTTTCATTTTAATTCCCTTACTTAATTCTGGCATTTCTGCAATGCTGCGGAAATTGGCATGCCCCAAACAACAATGCCACTGGTGCTGGCACTCATCATGCAAGGCTCTATTACAGGCATTAACACATGCCCCAGACTCACTTATTAGCTGGTCTTTCAAAACAAATAAACCATTTTTTAGGGACGCTTTAACCACTTTTCCAGCTTTCTCTATTTTACAGCCTGAACCAGAGAAGGTTACCTTAAACCCCTGCTTAACAAGACTTGCAGCTGAAAGCAAATTATTTTCTAAACTTGGTACACATAATACATTGGTAAATTTGGTGCTTAAACAGTTAAGATTCATATTACCCTTTCCAGCTGACTCATGCACTGATCCATCAGCTAGTACTACATTTACAGATTTACAAGGTTGTTTTTCTAAGGGCTTGTGCAGACTTTACAAAAATGTTTGTCACTGCGCAGTCTAAAATCCAGTCCTGTCCAACGTGATGACTGGTACAGTGGTGCCCCGCAAGACGAATGCCTCGCAAGACGGAAAACCCACTAGACGAAAGGGTTTTCCGTTTTGGAGGTGCTTTGCAAAACGAATTTCCTATGGGCTTGCTTCGCAAGATGAAAATGTCTTGCGAGTTGCTGCGATTTTTTTCCGCTCCCCACCCCCTTTTTCTAAGGCACTAAGCTGCTAATAGCCTTTTAGCAGCTAATCCGCTAATCCCTTAAGCCTTTAATAGCCGCTAAACCGCTGATAGCGCTAATCCGCTAATGCGGTTGCTTCGCAAGACGAAAAAACCGCTAGACGAAGAGACTCACGGAACGGATTCTTTTCGTCTTGCGAGGCACCACTGTACATCGAACTGCTGCAGAAACATACTGGACTTGACTCTTCCTGTCTCCTCGCTTCCCAGCAAACGCAGGCCGCCCTTTTCTTGTGTTTTCTCCGGCAGACATAGCGCACTGTCATACTAAATGCTTGGTTGACCATTTTTGCCTAGGGAATTCCAGGAGGTGGGGGAATCATTTGTCCTACTCCAATACTCTGCGTGCATAGGTTTAATGTTATTTGCAGACAGTAACACCCATTAATTTCATGTAATCTAGGTGTTTATTCAGGTGAGGATGAATATAACACTATAGAAAAACCCTTCATGACTGTGTCTGCAATGTTTCCAATATGACTGCACTTACCCATTAAAGTGTGTCATTAAATGCTGAGAAATCGTACCATACTCAGCTTACGGATCTCATCCCCAAGAAACCCTACACAGAGTAGCTGCCTTTCCCCCAATTTCTTAGCTGGCAATAACGGATATTGAGAAGGAAGAAGAGAGAGAGGCAGGCATCCTTTCAGCGATGGTTCCCCACTCCAGTTTGCCTCTGTCGGCCCCCAATGCCCCTTTCCTGTGGCCCCTGAATGGCTCTCTCCTCCTCCGTCTTGGGAGACAATGGAGGACGGCTCAAGCGGTGGGGAGATTGCAAGGGCTGCTGGGGCAGCTGGCTGCTGTGACGGACAGCAGAGCCAGAGCAGAGTCTGGGGGTGCAGTGCCTCACCATTCCACCAGAGGGCCAGAGCCTCTTTCTGATTGGCTACTCAGAGGGGGGTGGCGCCAGCACTTTTGGAGGGAAAATAAAGAGAGCCGTTTCTCAGGGGGGTTTGAGATGGGAGAGAGGGAAGGTTGAGAGAAGATGGGGATGAGGAGAGGGGGGAGGGAGGGAGAAGTGGCTCTGATCTGAGTGGATCATCCGCTCTGAGGAGAATATCTATGGAGCCAGAGGAAGGAGCCTCACAGCTGAGATGGGGAGACCATGTTGAGGGTCTGAAGGGAGTATTCAGATGGGAGAGAAGCTGGAGGGAGAAGCTGTGGGAAGACTCTCTTCTGGGGTCTCCTTCCAGTCAGGAGGAGAGAGATCTTCTAGGAAAAGGAGATTCCAAAGTCTGTGACAAGGGCTGAGAGGATCCCCTGGGTCTGGTGTACAAAGGAAAATACCTCAGGATTGGGATTGCTAAGAGAGAGGGGAACCAAGGAAAAGTGGCCCCTCGCTGTGAAGGAAGCTGGGCTGTGTCAAAAGTACTTCATGGAATAAGTTAACTTCTACCTGAAAGAACACATCTCCTGTCTTCACTTTGTTTCACCATTCTCTTTTTAGTAAATAAAGCTTTCCTTATCTGATTATCTCCTGCCAGAGACTCCCTGGATTGCAGTTTCCCTCACGCAAAGTAGCCTGTGGGAAATCGTAGACATTTGTTCAATCTTCATCATCATCATTTTATTTTTGTAACCTTTCCATCGTTAAAACAATGCTCAAGGCAGCTTACAACATGATAGGCGAAGAGCCTTCTCGGTCGTGGCGCCTCTTCTGTGGAATGCCCTCCCATCGGATGTCAAAGAAATGAACAACTATCTGACGTTTAGAAGACTCCTGAAGGCAGCCCTGTTTAGGGAAGTTTTTAATGAAAGCACAAGCGGAACAGTCCTGCAGCACAGCTTCACTCCCTTAGTTCATTTAAAACGCCGAGTCAAAGCCTGAATCAGAGTCAGGTCGGAGAAAGTTCAGAAGATTAATTGAATTGCTTAGAGTTACGAGTCCTTGAAATAGGGTGGGCGGCAGCTGTTAAGCTGTTCGACTTTGTTAGTTCTAATTTACAGCGCCGACATCACAAGTTCTCTGATATAAAACCCCAGGTTGCCAAACATGGATGAGAAGAGGGTTAAAAGATTAAAAAGTTTAAAAAGTTAAAAGGAGTAGGAGCCCCCAACACCTAACAGGAGCGTCTTACCTCGACGCCATCTTGCATATCTCCACCCAGAAACCCAGCCAGACGGGCGGGGCATAAATAATAAATTATTGTTGTTATTGTTATGACAAGATTTACATCATTACCAACATTACCAATGTAATAAACAAGAAGTAAAACACATCCAAAGGTACACAACCAAATGGAAAAGAATTTCCACATAAATCATAAGATCTAAAATTCAGAATACAACATTAATATCAATAACAGTTAACAACTGACACAGACAAAAACCCAAAACCATTTGAAGAAGGAGGCTTATCTGCCCAGCAGTAGCAGCAGTATTTTTATTATTATTATTTATACATACCCCGCGCATCTGGCTGGGTTTCCCAAGCCACTCTGGGCAGCTTCCAACAAAATATTAAAATACAATAGTCCATCAAATATTAAAAGCTTCCCTAAGCATAACAACCATCCATTTTTAGGCCGTTGAGTTAGAAATTCAGCATTTCTGGAAGGGGAAATGGAATACTATTGAGTGTTTGCATAGCAACATGCTTAAGAAAGTTTTGGTTATTTATGCTGAGAATGGGATTTATTTATTATGAGCTTCGCTTGGTTCCTCCTTGGCAGCCAGTGCCATTGTTTCAGCAGGGCTAGAACTCAGGACCCGCTGCCTTGAGGGACATCTAAGAGCAGTTGGGCAGGGAAAGGTCTCCCTTGGGAGGCGGTGGACTCTCCTTCCTTGGAGGTTTCTCAGCAGAGATTGGACGGCCATCTGCCATGGATGCTTCAGCTGAGATCCCTGGGGGTTGGACTAGATGACCCTGGGATCCCCTCCTCTCTCTCCACTCCTGAATTCTAGGAGGAGCTTCCTTGCCTCCTGCAAAGCCCTTTTCCCTGCAGGCTCTTCCTCTGGTTTCTGGCCAACAGACAGAGATGCTCAGAGCCCAGCCAAGAGCCAACCCCCCCCCCCCCAATAAAGCACCCCTTGCCAGAGGCGGAGCCAGGTGGAAGCTGCCCCTTAGAGCCATTAAAAATAACAGAAATTAGTAGAAATCAGAGTTCTGCCCTGGCTAAGTGAGTGTGCAATGGGGGGGGGGGGCTGAGCTGGGGTACTCGGCCCTGCAAGGGTTAAAGGGAACCGAGCTGCCTTCCTAGAGAGGCCAGGATGAGGTTTCCGGCTTCCCAGGCAGCAAGGCTCTTCTTCTTCCCTAGTCTTCCCGCCTCTTCGTCCCGCCAGGCCTCCTGTCTTTCCCAGGGAGGCTTCTCTGCTCACGAGGTGGCAGCTCAGAGCCCAATTCTGGGATTGGGGAAGGATGGAGAGAGCGAGAGAGGGCTGAGCTGGGGGGGACTCGGCACTGCAAGGGTTAAAGGGAACTGAGCTGCCTTCCTAGAGAGGCCAGGAAGCGGGGGGGGGGGCAGGTCCTCCAGAGCCAAGGCCCCTCCCTCCCCAGTCCTTTCCTGCCTCGCTGGCTCTCCCGGGATCTGGTGAGTCTCCTCTCTCTCTGGGATCTGGTGAGTCTCCTCTCTCTCTGGGATCTGGTGAGTCTCCTCTCTCTGGGATCTGGTGAGTCTCCTCTCTCTCTGGGATCTGGTGAGTCTCCTCTCTCTCTGGAATCTGGTGGGGGTCCCAGGGCTGCAGCAGGGGAGGGGGCCTGGGGGGCCTGATCTGCTCCTGCGGGGGGGGGGACCCCAAGTCAGGGAGGAGAGGGTCCTGCCAGGGAGGGGCCGGGTCTGCCACGCTCTCCTTCCTGCAGAGCAGAGGATCCCAAACTCAGTTGGCCTTTCAGAAAAACAATGACTCTCCCACGAAATCTCCCTAGGATTTAACTCTGTGTGACATCGCTCAGCCTCACTGCACAACAGAGGAAAGATCTGCAAATGGTTTTCCAAAGCTGGACGAGGAGGTGGACTAGACCCCCCCCCCAAAGAAAACCCCACAGGGAGGGAGGAAGGAAAGGTGGGAGAGAAAGGAGAGGAGTAAAGAGAGGGATCCCAGCCCATAGTCTGGCTGCTGCATTGGGGACCAGTTTCCCAGTGTCTCCCAGGGCAGCTCCCCAGGGAGGCCAGTGCAGCAATCCCCTCGCACCCAGAGCAGGGCATCCCAGGACCACATCCTCTCTGGCCCAAAGGGGTTGTTGCTGGCAAAGCATCCGGAAATGGGCGCTGCTACTCCCTGAGCCTCCAGGGACCTCGGCATCAATGGCTGTGCGTGTGTTCAGCCATCTAAGAGAAGAATAATAATAAATTAGCTGCCTGAATTTCAAAGGAGATGTATTTGGCCCCGCCCACTTGGCCCTCAGGGGGTTGACTAGATACATTCCTGGCCCTCAGAGCAAAGAAAAAGGGACCCCACCCCAGGAGTCTGTCTGGAGAGCAGCAGAGAGTCCAAGTGCAAGAAAAGGAGACAAAAGCAGGGGGGAAATGTGCCCCGAAGTGGGGGTGGGGGGAGAGCAACTCCTGAGGACCCCCAGGTGAGGACCCCCACTAGAGCCAGGCACCCATTTTCCACAAGATACAAATGACTCCCTTGTCAGTCTGTTCTGACTTCATGCATTTACTTTAGGGAAGCATTTAATGTTTGATGAATTAGCTGTGACGCGGCAGCTAAAAAAGCCAATGCAATTCTGGGCTGCATCAATAGGAGTATAGCATCTAGATCAAGGGAAGTAATAGTGCCACTGTATTCTGCTCTGGTCAGACCTCACCTGGAGTACTGTGTCCAGTTCTGGGCACCACAGTTCAAGAAGGACACTGACAAACTGGAACGTGTCCAGAGGAGGGCAACCAAAATGGTCAAAGGCCTGGAAACGATGCCTTATGAGGAACGGCTAAGGGAGCTGGGCATCTTTAGCCTGGAGAAGAGGAGGTTAAGGGGTGATATGATAGCCATGTTCAAATATATAAAAGGATGTCACATAGAGGAGGGAGAAAGGTTGTTTTCTGCTGCTCCAGAGAAGCGGACACGGAGCAATGGATACAAACTACAAGAAAGAAGATTCCACCTAAACATTAGGAAGAACTTCCTGACAGTAAGAGCTGTTCGACAGTGGAATTTGCTGCCAAGGAGTGTGGTGGAGTCTCCTTCTTTGGAGGTCTTTAAGCAGAGGCTTGACAACCATATGTCAGGAGTGCTCTGATGGTGTTTCCTGCTTGGCAGGGGGTTGGACTCGATGACCCTTGTGGTCTCTTCCAACTCTATGATTCTATGATTCAGCCATTCACCACTAAGAAAATGTATCTACTGTATTTTAATATTTTCTTGGAAGCCGCCAAGAGTGGCTGGGGAAGCCCAGCCAGATGGGTGGGGTATAAATAAATTATTATTATTATTATTATTATTATTATTATTATTATTATTTACTGGAAGGCAGGAGCAACGAGGCTGATTCACATCACATAAATCCCTTCCGTTGCCTCCACATTTTGCATTGCAATCTTCCTTCTAGGAGGGCTAGAGTATGGTTATCCGGGGACACTCCCCCCCCCCCCCAAGCTGAGTAGCAACAGGGAGTCAGTAGTGGGGATGGTGAGGCAAAAGACCCTGGCTCCCTCTCCTTCTGCCAGAAGCCCCCCTCCCTGCTCGTCTCTCAGAGCCAGGAGACGTCTGACAATGGAGGAGCAAAGGCAGGCTGCACACTGGCACACTGTTGGATTGCTTGCAAGAATGGTCAGGGTTGGCCCTGTCCATAAGAAATCCACTTGCAGCAGATGAATGTCCGTAATTAAAACACAGAATAAAAGAATTCCATTAAAGCGTTGAAATAAGCATCCAGAATTAAAATGTGCAGCAAAGCCATCCTATTGAAACAGCGCAGCAATTAAGAGGAGGACATTTCCCTTTTTCTTTTAGGGTCCAGTGTGCTTTGAAGACGTCTCTGTCTGTTTCACGGACGAGGAGTGGGCGTTGCTGGATCCTGACCAGAGAGCTCTGCATAAGGACGTCATGGAGGAGAATCGGGGGATCGTGGCCTCTCTTGGTAAGGCTCCCTGAGGGATCGTCCTATCTGCCAGGAAATTCAAAAAATACCTCTACGTGACAAACCTCATACATTTCCACAGAGCTCAGCAGCGCCCCCTCCAACACCTGGGAACCTAACACCCCCACAAAAAACCTTGAACAGTAAATTACTGTTTTTTCTTATATATATAATTTTCAAAATTATTCTCCATTGAATATTGTACATTTGTGTCATCATTATTCGCTATACCACCCTGGCTCTTTAGAGCCTCAACTTCCTTCCCCGCTGCCTCATGGCTTTCAAAATTAACATTTATATCATTGCAATTTGTACACTTTCTAATTCCTATTACACTCATTACAGAATGGCTCAAAATTTAAATATAGAAAGGTAGAAAATTTCTCATTTCAAGTCTTCAGACAACCCTGCAAGTGATGTTAATTGCTTACAATAATCTTTCAGATATCGTATAAATTTACTCCAACCCTTTTGGAATCCTTAATCGTGCTGGTTTTGAATTTTTCCTGTCAGTGTCACCAGATTTGCAGAGTCCATCATTTTCATATGCCAATCTTCTAACAGAAATTCTCACCATGTCAATTAATACTTAGTTTGGGAACCTTTAGCTTTAATTCTGGCCTTACAACGCCTTCCCATGGAGTGAAGCAAGTTTCTTAGTTCTGCAGCTGTAATAAAGTGAAACCAAGATTAAATTATTGCCTCTGTTAATTGGACTTTATTGCTGGGTTGCTTTTGACTAACAAGTTTCTTTAGTTGGCTCCATAGATTTCTGATTGGGTTAAGGTGTGGACTATTCCCAGGCCATTCCAGCAGTGAAATATCATTATCTTGAAAGCACCTTTTGCACACAGCAGCAACATGACATAGAGCTGAATCCTGCTGAAATAGAAAACAAACAAATAAATAGAAAGGTTCAGTATCTGGGAAAAGATCACAAGCAGAACGCTTCAGTTTGGGCACAAGTATTTCATTTATTTATTTTGGGGCATTTTCATTCCTTTGATGACACAAATTCTTCCCACACCTTTTGCTCGCATATTTCATGCCATCAGTACCAAGCAAGGAGATTGGGGTCTCATCGCTCCAAATAACACTGTCCCATTGTTCCGCTGTCCAGTTACCATGAGTTTTAGCCCAGTTTAATCTTTTCCACCTTTGCTTGAGAGATAATGGCTTTTTCCTTAGAATTCTAGCATTTAGACCAGTCCTTGCACTCAACTTCACCTTCCATTGCCCCATGTCATCTTGTAAACACCCAGATGATTTTCTTCTTTCCTCTGGGCACAGTCTCTTCATTCTTCGATCATCACTTGCTGTTGTGCACCTTTTCCTGCCTTTACCAGTCTGATTTTGTAGTGACTGAGTCTCCTTAAAAGGTAAAGGTACCCCTGCCCGTACGGGCCAGTCTTGACAGACTCTAGGGTTGTGCGCCCATCTCACTCTATAGGCCGTGGGCCAGCGCTGTCTGAAGACACTTCCGGGTCACGCGGCCAGCGTGACATCGCTGCTCTGGCGAGCCAGAGCCGCACACGGAAACGCCGTTTACCTTCCCGCTAGTAAGCGGTCCCTATTTATCTACTTGCACCCGGGAGTGCTTTCGAACTGCTAGGCTGGCAGGCGCTGGGACCGAACAGCGGGAGCGCACCCCACCGCGGGGATTCGAACCGCCGACCTTTCGATCGGCAAGCCCTAGGCGCTGAGGCTTTTACCCACAGCGCCACCCGCGTCCCAAGAGTCTCCTTATACCTCTTCAAATATATAGAAAGGCCAGCTTTGGTTGTTTCCCCCAATCTTCTTTCTAATTTCTTCATAATTGTAGCCTTGCTCACTTAATTTCGTTGTCCCCGAAGGGGGCAATGACAATAAAGATATTATTATTATTATTAGTAGTAGTAGTAGTAGTAGTACTATTTTACATGGCTTTCTGGGTGACCAGTCAAGTCTTTGTGCCATTTTTAAAATTTTATTATGTCTGCAAACTCACTAAATGAAATAAGACAAAAGAACCAACCAACGTGATCAAAGAACACACTGAAAAAATCACTGAAATCACATAACACACTGACAAAAGTCAACCTAAGCAAGTTGTGCTTGCTTTTTCTGGTTATTTGACCATAACTTTTAATAAAATACTGTGGCAGCAGCAAGACGCAAACACGTACAGTCAATTAAAAGTTGGTTTTATTCCAGAAAAAACATGCCTCTCTGCCCCCATGACTTATGGCTACCCTGATGATGACTCAACTAAATCCTCAGCTTTGTTCCTCTTCCTCCGGAAACAACGCGTGAAAACGAATCTCTTCCGTCGCTTCTGTGATGTCAATTTCCCCTTTTCTTGTACCGCTCCTCTCCCGCATTCCTTCAGGTTGAGAGGCTTGGAAACTGGCTCAGACAAACTGTTATCTGATAACTCCTGTATTTATCTGGGCTGTGAACTACTCCCCCCTGTACTTTCCTCTGTTCTTCCCATAACAATCCTCCCTTTGTGGTGTAGTGGTTCAGAGCAGTAGACTCGTAATCTGGGCACCCGGGTTTGCGTCTCCGCTCCTCCACATGCAGCTGCTGGGTGACCTTGGGCCAGTCACACTTCTTTGAAGTCTCTCAGCCCCAACCACCTCACAGAGTGCTTGTTGTGGGGGAGGAAGGGAACGGAGAATATTAGCCGCTTTGAGACTCCTTCGGGTAGTGATAAAGTGGGATATCAAATCCAAACTCTTCTTCTTCTTTTCCCTCTGGGCTCCCGTCCAAGTCTGGCAGCTGCTGCTGTTCGCTTGCTGGCTCCAGCCTTACATCACCCCCCCCCTAGGGGCGCCCTCCTGTTCCTCCTGCCTCTCCTCTTCCTCTCTTGGGGCGCTCTGGGCCACTTCCCACCATTCCTCCTCATTGTCCTCCCTCCTGGTTGCTGCTCGTCTGCTTCCTCCCACTCGGGCTCATTCTCCCCTTCTTCTTCCCATTTCAGCTCTTCCTCTACCCAACCTTGGGGTTTGGGTTTCCTGGGGTACCTACAATGAAACTCGCTCTGCAACCTTGGTACATGTATGTTTCCTGTGCTCTCCCATGAATTCTCTTCTGGTCCATACCCCTTCCAGGACACAAAATACTGCACCCTCTACCTCTCCTGCCAGAGTCTAGTAGCTCGTCCACCTCGTATTCAGGTTCACCCTCCACCAATATCGGCAAGGGTGGTGGTTCCTTCTTCTCCTGATACGGGTGTCTCAGCATCAGTGGAGATAGAAGCAACCGATGGAACACCAGATGCATCTTCATTGACTCAGATAGGCGTAGCTTGAACAACACAGGGTTGATTTGTTCCACCACTTCAAAGGCCCCACCCTTTGCGGTTCCAGCTTACGGCACCATCCCTTGCTCGGCCAGTCTTTTGTGGACAACCATACTTGGTCCCCCACCCTTATCTCCTTGCCCACCTGCCTGTGTTTATCTGCTTCCGCCTTGTACTGAGCCTTCGCCCTTTCTAGGTGATCCTGCAAAATACTGTGCAGCACTTCCATTTCTTCTGCATACTGTTCTGCTGCTGGCACTGTGAGGTTGTCCCCCTGCCCTGGAAACATCCGTGGGTGTCTCCCTTGACAAGCAAAAAATGGTGTTTGTTGTGTCGATGAGTGTATTGCGTTATTGTAAGCGAATTCAGCCAGTGCCAAGTTGTCTACCCAGTCATCTTGTTGGTAATTCACATAACATCATAGATCCTGCTGCAATGTGGCCTTCGCCCTCTCTGACACTGTTTGTCTGTGGGTGTTTAGCTGACAAGAGGCATATTTCCACCTTCAGCGGTTACATCAGTTTTCTCCAAAACTGGGCTGTGAATTGTATTCCGCTATCTGACACAATCTTCCATGGTAGTCCAAACTTCCTTGGTAGTCCATGCTTGGCGGGGGGTTGGACTCGATGACCCTTGTGGTCTCTTCCAACTCTATGATTCTATGATTCTATGATCCATGCAGTTCGAACACATGTTCCACGAAGAGTTGCGCTGTCTCGTGTGCCGAGGGTAGTTTATCGGAGGGTACAAAATGTGCCATCTTTGAAAAAAGATCCACCACAACCCAGATCACTGTCTGTTTCTGCGACTCTCGCAAGTCGGTGATGAAATCCATGGCAATGGTTTCCCTCCTGGTCGATCGTTCGGGAGCATCAAAACCTTCCTTGTGCCTGAACATCACAGCGACTGATGGCAACAGACATCAGCACACTTAGGAATCTGCAGAGTCTTCACAGCCTGTGTAACAGAACCAGCAACTCAGCATTTTGGCTAATCTACTTTATTTACATATAAAACACTCGGAGCATTCTGACTTAGCTCCTTCCTTTTTCTCATCAGACAGCAAAGAGAGAGAACAAAGGATAATAGTCCTACTTCACGGAACACAGTAACACAAACATCCTGTCTCTGTCATTTCCCACTCTGTGGAATGAAAACATACACCGTCATGTGATAGACAACAATCCCATGACTGCAGACACGGGGAATGAATCTCCAATAGGTAGTGGTTGTAGTAGGCCTGCTGGGGTCTCGCGGGGCCTCTGCCCGTTGACAGGTGTTACACGCCCATACATACTCCTTGACCTCCTCTTGTATCCTTGGCCGCCAGAAGTCTCGCATTACTAGGCATTCTGTCTTCCATTGCCCAAAATGGCCTGCCATCGTACTATCGTGGCATTGTCTGAGTACCTTGGCTCAGAGTTCCCCTTCTGGGACGTAGAGGGCTCCCCCTCTGTACAGCAACCCTCCTCTCTGTGAAATCCTTTGCATCACTCCCCCATTTTGTATCACCTCTTTCTTCTGAGCAAACCCATCTTCCCCCATTGGCTTCAGAAACTTGGCCATCATCGCTGCCAGTCACAGTTGCTCAGGATTGAGGATCAGTCTCTGTTCCGGCACGGTTTCAGTTCCGAAGTATTTTGGCTTCCTGGACCATGCATCTGCTCCCTGGTTCTGTGACCCCAACACACCCAATTTCCTTCAGTTCTTCTTCATTTGTTCCTGAGGCTCAAATCTCTTTTTGCCTCCATTGCAGATTGTGATGAATTGCAGATCGAGAACAAGGATGACCACGACAAAATCCCCAGAGAGGAGAAGCCACGTAAGAATTTGGAGTGTGGAGAGAGCTCCCATTCCAGTTCCCAACAAAGAAATCTCAATGGAAAGAAACACTATCAGTGCATGGAATGTGGAAAGAGCTTCAGTCAGAGCTCTGATCTCAATTCCCACCAAAAAATTCATACTGGGGAGAAACCCTTTCAGTGCATGGAATGTGGAAAGAGCTTCAGTCAGAGCTCCTCTCTCACTTCCCATCAAAGACTTCATACAGGGGAGAAACCCTATCAGTGTGCAGAATGTGGAAAGAGCTTCAGTCAGAGCTCCAATCTCACTTCCCATCAAAGAATTCATACAGGGGAGAAACCCTATCAGTGCATGGAATGTGGAAAGAGCTTCAGTCAGAGCTCCTCTCTCACTTCCCATCACAGAATTCATACAGGGGGAAAACCCTATCAGTGTGCAGAATGTGGAAAGAGCTTCAGTCACAGCTCCAATCTCACTTCCCATCAAAGAATGCATACAGGGGAGAAACCCTATCAGTGTGCAGAATGTGGAAAGAGCTTCAGTCAGAGCTCCTCTCTCACTTCCCATCAAAGACTTCATACAGGGGAGAAACCCTATCAGTGTGCAGAATGTGGAAAGAGCTTCAGGAAGAGCTCCGAACTCACTTCCCATCAAAGAATTCATACAGGGGAGAAACCCTATCAGTGCATGGAATGTGGAAAGAGCTTCAGTCAGAGCTCCGCTCTCACTTCCCATCACAGAATTCATACAGGGGGAAAACCCTATCAGTGTGCAGAATGTGGAAAGAGCTTCAGTCACAGCTCCAATCTCACTTCCCATCAAAGAATGCATACAGGGGAGAAACCCTATCAGTGTGCAGAATGTGGAAAGAGCTTCAGTCAGAGCTTCGCTCTTACTTCCCATCAAAGAATTCATACAGGGGAGAAACCCTATCAGTGTGGGGAATGTGGAAAGAGCTTCCGTATGAGCTGCCATCTCACTTCCCATCAAAGAATTCATACAGGGGAGAAACCTTATGAGTGCATGGAATGTGGGAAGAGCTTCAGTCACAGCTCCAATCTCACTTCCCATCAGAGAATTCATACAGGCGAGAAACCCTATCAGTGCATGGAATGTGGAAAGAGCTTCAGTCAGAGCTCCGATCTCAATTCCCATAAAAAAATTCATACTGGGGAGAAACCATATCAGTGCATGGAATGTGGAAAGAGCTTCAGTATGAAGACCTCTCTCACTTCCCATCAGAGAATTCATACAGGGGAGAAACCATATCAGTGCTTTGAATGTGGAAAGAGCTTCAGGCAGAGCTCCTCTCTCACTTCCCATCAAAGAATTCATACAGGGGAAAAACCCTATCAGTGCATGGAATGTGGAAAGAGCTTCAGTCAGAGTAATGATCTTACTTCCCATCAAAGAATTCATACAGGGGAGAAACCCTATCAGTGTGCAGAATGTGGAAAGAGCTTCAGTCACAGCCCCTATCTCACTTCCCATCAAAGAATGCATACAGGGGAGAAACCCTATCAGTGTGTGGAATGTGGAAAGAGCTTTACTCGGAGGTACTCTCTCACTTGCCATCAAAGAGTTCATATTGGGGAGACATCCTTCATTATATAGCTTTAGGAGACAAGGAAATCTGCACTTTTTAAAAATGTGGTGAGAAGAGGGTTACATATGTGTATTTTGTATTTTTATATTGTGTTTTTGTTTTATGTTGTAACCGCCCTGACACGTGGCAACAGGAGTCAATCTTTAGACGCTGAGGGTTTTTTGCGCCCCCATAAAACATTTGAGGGGGCCACCACCCAAGTTAGTAGGCATTGCCATTCTAATGGCCTGCATGCATCATGTGTTTGATTGTGCAAGGCAGACCTTACCTGTCCCACCACCAATATTTTATTCAATTCAGCACCACTGGGTCAAGTATTATACAAATTAAACAAAGACATAAATCGCCCTCCTTTGCACATGTTCCAGCTTGTCAATATCCTTATTTATAATCATTTTTAAAATTTATGTACCCTTCGTCTGAAGATTTCACAATATAAACATACAGGATGAAAGCATGGCTTTCTCAAAAACAAGTCCAGCCAGATAAATCTCTCCTCCCCTTTTTATGGATGGAGTTACAAACTTTGTTGATCTGTGAGGAAGCCGGTAAAATGTGGGCTGAATGAGGAAACTGTTAACTGGATTTGACTGACCGAACCCAAACAGTCCTCCTTCATGGTTCCTCATCATCCTGGGGTGCTGCAGGGTTCTGTCCTGGGCCCATTGTTGTTCAACGTCTTTATAAATGACTTGGATGAAGGAGCTGAGGGGATGCTCATCACATTTGCAGATGACACCAAATGGGGAGCGGAGGCCAATGTTGCAGAAGGCCGAATCAGATCAAGGGCAGGAATAGTACCACTTTATTTTGCCTTGGTCAGACCCCACCTTGAATACTGTGTTCAATTCTGGGCACCACAAGTTAAGTATCTTAAATATTGGTTGCCTGGAGAAATCAAGGTGGGGGAACACAATCCGTATTCCTTGAGTGCAGCTCATTTATAAAGTTGGTTTTATTCCAAGAAAAGAACAGATTACCAGGAGCTCTTCTCCCGCAAGCTGGTCGCCATTAGCCTGGAGAAGAGGAGGTTAAGGGGTGATATGATAGCCATGTTCAAATATATAAAAGGATGTCACATAGAGGAGGGAGAAAGGTTGTTTTCTGCTGCTCCAGAGAAGCGGACACGGAGCAATGGATACAAACTACAAGAAAGAAGATTCCACCTAAACATTAGGAAGAACTTCCTGACAGTAAGAGCTGTTCGACAGTGGAATTTGCTGCCAAGGAGTGTGGTGGAGTCTCCTTCTTTGGAGGTCTTTAAGCAGAGGCTTGACAACCATATGTCAGGAGTGCTCTGATGGTGTTTCCTGCTTGGCAGGGGGTTGGACTCGATGACCCTTGTGGTCTCTTCCAACTCTATGATTCTATGATTCTATGATTCTATGATTACGATGATGACTCATCTAAGTTCTCAGTGTCACGTTTCACCCTACAAATGCAACATGGGAGGAAACTTCTCTTCGTACTCTGTGACAAATTGTGTCCTTTTTCCTGTAACCCCCCTACGCTCTTGAATACTCGAAGGCTGGCCACCCATGTCTGAGTTCTGTGGAGTTCGGCCTTTCACCTACATTCTGGGAGAGTGTTTCCATGATAACCCCCCTCCTTTTGCTCTGGGCCATCTTCCAACCCTGGCAGCTGCTTGGACTCTGACAGAGGTTTTGAAAACAAATGAAATTAGACAGAAGTGGGAATTTCCTGAAGGTATTTCCTTCACCTACAAAGATAGAAGAAAGATAGAAGAAAGACTTTTAAATCCCCAGAATTTGGAAAATTTTGGCGGAAATACAAAATAGACAAAATAGGCTTGGGACCTTTTAACATAACAATAATCCAAGTTTATGCACCAACTACTGGTGCTGAAGAAACTGAAATTGACCAATTCTATGAAGACTTACAACACCTTATAGAAGTGACACCAAAGAAGGATGTTCTTCTCATTATAGGGGATTGGAATGCTAAAGTAGGGAATCAAGAGATAAAGGGAACAACTGGCAAATTTGGTCTTGGAATTCAAAACGAAGCAGGGCAAAGGCTAATAGAGTTCTGTCAAGAGAACAAGCTGGTCATCACAAACACTCTTTTCCAACAACACAAAAGACGACTCTACACATGGACATCACCAGATGGGCAGCATCGAAATCAGATTGATTATATTCTCTGCAGCCAAAGATGGAGAAGCTCTATACAGTCAGCAAAAACAAGACCTGGAGCTGACTGTGGCTCAGATCATCAGCTTCTTATAGCAAAATTCAAGCTTAAACTGAAGAAAGTAGGAAAAACCACTGGGCCGGTAAGATACAATGTGAACCAAATCCCTTATGAATACACAGTGGAAGTGAGGAACAGGTTTAAGGATTTAGATTTGCTGGACAGAGTGCCTGAAGAACTATGGATGGAGGCTCGAAACATTATACAGGAGGCAGCAACGAAAACCATCCCAATGAAAAGGAAATGCAAGAAAGCAAAGTGGCTGTCCAATGAGGCCTTACAAATAGCGGGGGAGAGAAGGCAAGCAAAATGCGAGGGAGATAGATACAGGAAATTGAATGCAGAATTCCAAAAAATGGCAAGGAGAGACAAGAAGGCCTTCTTAAACGAGCAATGCAAAGAAATAGAGGAAAACAACAGAATGGGAAGAACCAGAGATCTGTTCAAGAAAATTGGATATGAAAGGAAGATTTCATTCAAAGATTACCATAATAAAGGACAAAAGTGGTAAGGACCTAACAGAAGCAGAAGACATCAAGAAGAGGTGGCAAGAATACACAGAGGAACTATACCAGAAAGATATGGATGTCTCGTACACCCCAGGTAGTGTGGTTGCTGACCTTGAGCCAGACATCCTGGAGAGTGAAGTCAAATGGGCCTTAGAAAGCATTACAAATAACAAGGCCAGTGGAAGTGATGGTATTCCAGCTGAACTATTTAAAATTTTAAAAGATGATGCTGTTAAGGTGCTACACTCAATATGCCAGCAAGTTTGGAAAACTCAGCAGTGGCCAGAGGATTGGAGAAGGTCAGTCTACATCCCAATCCCAAAGAAGGGCAGTGCTAAAGAATGCTCCAACTACCGCACAATTGCACTCATTTCACACGCTAGCAAGGTTATGCTTAAAATTCTTCAAGGAAGGCTCAAGCAGTATGTGGACCGAGAACTCCCAGAAGTGCAAGCTGGATTTAGAAGAGGCAGAGGAACCAGAGACCAAATTACAAATATGCGCTGGATTATGGAGAAAGCTAGAGAGTTCCAGAAAGACATCTACTTCTGCTTCATTGACTATGCAAAAGCCTTTGACTGTGTCGACCACAGCAAACTATGGCAAGTTCTTAAAGAAATGGGAGTGCCTGATCACCTCATCTGTCTCCTGAGAAATCTCTATGTGGGACAAGAAGCTACAGTTAGAACTGGATATGGAACAACTGATTGGTTCAAAATTGGGAAAGGAGTACGACAAGGCTGTATTTTGTCTCCCTGCTTATTTAACTTATATGCAGAATTCATCATGCGAAAGGCTGGGCTGGATGAATCGCTAGCCGGAATTAAGATTGCTGGAAGAAATATCAACAACCTCAGATATGCAGATGACACAACCTTGATGGCAGAAAGTGAGGAGGAATTAAAAAACCTTTTATTGAGGGTGAAAGAGGAGAGCGCAAAATATGGTCTGAAGCTCAACATCAAAAAAACGAAGATCATGGCCACTGGTCCCATCACCTCCTGGCAAATAGAAGGGGAGGAAATGGAGGCAGTGAGAGATTTTACTTTCTTGGGCTCCATGATCACTGCAGATGGTGACAGCCATGAAATTAAGAGACGCCTGCTTCTTGGGAGGAAAGCAATGACAAACCTAGACAGCATTTTAAAAAGTAGAGACATCACCTTACCAACAAAGGTCCGTATAGTTAAAGCTATGGTTTTCCCAGTAGTGATGTATGGAAGTGAGAGCTGGACCATAAAGAAGGCTGATCGCCGAAGAATTGACGCTTTTGAATTATGGTGCTGGAGGAAACTCTTGAGAGTCCCATGGACTGCAAGAGGATCAAATGCATCCATTCTTAAGGAAATCAGCCCTGAGTGCTCACTGGAAGGACAGATCCTGAAGCTGAGGCTCCAATACTTTGGCCACCTCATGAGAAGAGAAGACTCCCTGGAAAAGACCCTGATGTTGGGAAAGATGGAGGGCACAAGGAGAAGGGGACGACAGAGGACGAGATGGTTAGACAGTGTTCTTGAAGCTACAAACATGAATCTGACCAAACTGCGGGTGGCAGTGGAAGACAGGAGGGCCTGGCGTGCTCTGGTCCATGGGGTCACGAAGAGTCGGACACGACGGAATGACTAAACAACAACAACAACAAGGCTTGGGAGGGGGTACAGCTCAAGAAAGAGAAGAAAGTGAACAAGGACAGGGAAAGTCCAGGAGGATAAGAAAAGAAGCAGAGTTTCCCACAACTATATTATTGTACTTAATTGCAGTTCCGTATTTGATGTTGATATTTGATGTTGATATTTGAGTTTGTGTCTAATAAAGATTAATGAATTTGAACATTATATCGTGGAACATCAACGGTTTGAACAATAAGGTAAAAAGGAATAAAAGTGAGCGAATCTTAAAAAAGAAAAATTGGGACATCATTGGTCTCCATGAAACACATATAGCTAAGAAACATGACAGAGTTTTCATAGATAAGAAATTAGGAACAGAATACATAGCTTCAGATGTTTCCAAAAAGAGAGGAATATATATATATAAACCAAAAGAGATGCAAAAATACCACTTAAAGATGACAAATGAAGAATATTAGGAATACAATTGACAAAAGGCAGAGAAGAAATAATTTTGGTGGGGGTATACGCACCAAGTGGAAATAAAACAAACTTCAAGAAAAAAAAAACCCTTGAAGATAAGCTATTAGAATACAGTAATGACAGTATGATCATCATGGGAGACTTCAACGGAGTAACATCCCTGGCTCTAGATAGAATGGAGAGAGACATAACATCATGAAAAGGGAAGTTCCCAATAACATTTAATCAATTGGTAGAAGATCTGAACTTAAAAGATGCTTGGAGAGAGAAACAGATAAGGGACAGACAATATACCTTCTATGCATATGCTAAAAAATCAGATGCAATCCAGACTTCAAATAATGTAATACCTTTTCGAAGAAAAGTTGAGATCCTCCCGAAAATGATATCAGACCATAATCTGGTAATGATGGAACTAAAATATAATAAAATTAAAAACAGAAGTTGGAGGTTGAATGGAAGATTATTAAATGATGAGAAAATATTAGCGGCTAAACAAATTTATTGATAGGAATTTATGCTCCAAATGAAAAATAAATGAGAATTTTATAAAAAGTTGGAGAATGATTTAATGGAATTTGCAGATCTAGAAATGATTTTGATGGGCGATCTGAACAGAGTGATGTCATTGGAAATGGACAGAACAATTAGGAAAAAGGATACTAAGGAGGGCAGACTTCCAAAAACTTTCTTTGAATTGGTTGACAATTTCAATTTGATAGATATTTGGAGAACCAAACATTGGTTAGATAGAGAATTCACATTTCATTCTGATGTATACGAAAGCAGTTCAAGAATCCATACGATATGGGTGCCTAAAGAATTAGAATTGAAGGTAAGAAAAATACAGATACAGTGGTAACTCAGGTTAAGTATTTGATTCATTCCTGAGGTCCGTTCTTAACCTGAAACTGTTCTTAACCTGAAGCACCGCTTTAGCTAATGGGGCCTCGTGCTGCTGCCGCGCCGCCGGAGCACGATTTCTGTTCTCATCCTGAAGCAAAGTTCTTAACCTGAAGCACTATTTCTGTGTTAGCGGAGTCTATAACCTGAAGCGTATGTAACCCGAGGTACCACTGTATTGCCTTCTTTGATAGGGCTTGTGTACATCCATCTCCTCCCTCTGGGGGTCCACTGAGGTTTGCAAACTGGTCGTTCGGGGGGGGGGGCAAGCACAAAGGATTGCATCATCTCTCTGCTTGGCTCAGAGCCAGCTGCCTCCCGACTTCTGCTGGGTGTTAATGATCGCTGCAGCAGGAGCCGAGTGCCTGGCATGGATGAGGCCTCATTCTGGCCTTCTGCTCCACTGAGCAAATGTGACAAAGGTCGGGGCTCCTTGGGGGGGGGCATAGAATTTCCCCCAAATCACAGACTCATCAGAGGGTTGCCCCACAGGCCTAGACTGGAGCCACTCTGGCCCTCATCCAGCGGGCTTGGGCACGACCCTGCTGACTAGTGCAGAGGTGGCCGCCTTCAACGGGACATTCTGGGATCCAAAGAGAAGCTGGGATCGGCTGCTGGGATCCAGCCTGTCCCACTTTGAACAGGACAGTCGTGGGCTATCCATTCTGGCCCTCTGCTCCCCTGAGCAAATGCAATAGAAGCCGAGGCTCCGGGGTGGATGGTGGGGAGAGTAGAGTTGAAAGGGAGCCCCAGGGTTCTGTAGTCTAAGGTTACCAATTTTTTTTTCAAAGAATCCGGGGAGACTTCTTTTTTCTTTTTCTTTTTTGAAAAGGGGGGAGGGAGTTATTTTTTAAAAGTTATTTTAATTTTTTCCCAGAAGTAGTGTCTTCTCTTCTGTGATCTCCTCTGTCACACGGTCTTCCTCTGGGCCCTGGCCTGCTGTCTTGTAACGCTAGCTGCCGTGGGGTAGGCTGCTCGGGTCTGGACTGTCTCCGCCACATGTCCTTGCCCTCCTGGTACGCTCCTACCTGTCCTTGGTGGTGGCGGCTGTGGCATGGCAAGGTTGGGGCTCCCCTCTTTTTTCTCCTTCCTCTTTCTCTCTCTTCTCCTTTCCACCTTCTCCCTGCCTTGGCTCCGGGGTTTTTTTAAAAAAATAATATTTATTAAAAGTTTAATAGTTACAGAAAAAAGTGGGGGGGGGGGAACAATAAAAAAATGAACAAACAATACATCAAAAAGAAAAAGAAAAAAAGCCCTTTTCCCTGCAAGCTCTTCCTCTGGTTTCTGGCCAAGGGAGGGAGATGCTCAGAGTGTTATGTATTGAAGTTCTCACTCTGGCCACCAGGAGTATCATGTACAGTGGTACCTCAGGTTAAGAACCTAATTCATTCCGGAAACTGTTCTTAACCTGAAGCACCACTTTAGCTAATGCGGCCTCCTGCTGCCGCTGCGCCGGCAGAGCACGATTTTTGTTCTCATCCTGAAGCAAAGTTCTTAATCCAAGGTACTTTTTCTGGGTTGGCGGAGTCTGTAACCTGAGGCGTCTGCAACCTGAAGCGTTTGTAACCCGAGGTATCACTGTATATAGTTTTCACTCAGGTCCACGTCAGTTACTTTAGGAGGGAAACCCTGGGTTGTTGTTGCGACAATGTTGACAGCCTATAAAAGCTGGCCGGCTGAGCTGGTTACTGTTCAGTTCTGTTCCAACTTACAAATAAAGAGCTGCTTTGGAAAAATCGCTGCATCGTCCACCCACTATTGAACACAGAGCCCAGCCAAGAGCCAAAATCCCACCCCCCCCCCAATAAAGCACCCCTTGCCAGAGGCAGAGCCAGGGGGAAGCTGCCCCTTAGAGCCATTCAGAATGATAGAAATTAATAGAAATCAGAGTTCTGCCCTGGCTAAGCGAGTGTGCAATGGGGAGGGGGGGCTGAGCTGGGGGACTCGGCCCTGCAAGGGTTAAAGGGAACCGAGCTGCCTTCCTAGAGAGGACAGGATGAGGTTTCCGGCTTCCCAGGCAGCAAGGCTCTTCTTCTTCCCTAGTCTTCCCGCCTCTTCGTCTCGCCAGGCCTCCTGTCCTTCCCAGGGAGGCTTCTCAGCTCAGAGAGGATGGAGAGAGCGAGAGAGGGCTGAGCTGGGGGACTCGGCCTTGCAAGGGTTAAGGGAGCCGAGCTGCCTTCCTAGAGAGGACTGGAAGCAAGGGGGGGCAGGTCCTCCAGAGCCAAGGCCCCTCCCTCCCCAGTCCTTTCCTGCTTCGGTGTCTCCCCTGCAAGGGCTGCCTCGCTGCCCCCTCCTGGGATCTGGTGAGTCTCCTCTCTCCCCCCCCCCCAGAGGGTGCAGTTTGGGAGACGGGGGGGGGGGGGGAGGTCCCAGGGCTGCAGCAGGGGAGGGGGCCTGGGGGGCCTGATCTGCTCCTGCGGGGGGGGGGACCCCAAGTCAGGGAGGAGAGGGTCCTGCCAGGGAGGGGCCGGGTCTGCCACGCTCTCCTTCCTGCAGAGCAGAGGATCCCAAACTCAGTTGGCCTTTCAGAAAAACAATGTCTCCCCCGACATCTCCTTCCTCAAACAAAGGAGTCCCTGGGACTTTAACTCAGTGTGACGTCGCTCAGCATCACTGCAGAACAGAGGAAACCTCTGCAAATGGTTTTCCAAAGCTGGAGGAGGAGGCGGACTAGACACCCCACCCCCCAAAAAAGGTGGGAGAGGAAGGCCAGGAATAAAGAGAGGGATTCCAGCCCATAGTCTGGCTGCTGCATTGGGGACCAGTTTCCCAGTGTCTCCCAGGGCAGCTCCCCACGGAGGCCAGTGCAGCAATCCCCTCGCACTCAGAGCAGGGCATCCCAGGACCACATCCTCTCTGTCCCAAAGGGGTTGTTGCTGGCAAAGCAGCCGGAAATGGGCGCTGCTACTCACTGAGCCTCCAGGGACCTCGGCATCAATGGCTGTGCGTGTGTTCAGCCATCTAAGAGAATAATAATGTCCAGATACATTCCTGGCCCTCAGAGCAAAGAAAAAGGGACCCCACCCCAGGAGTCTGTCTGGAGAGCAGCAGAGAGACCAAGTGCAAGAAAGGAGATAGAAGCAGGGGAGTGGGGGTGGGGGGAGAAGAACTCCTGAGGACCCCCAGGTGAGGACCCCTACTAGAGCCAGGCATCCATTTCCCACAAGATACAAATGACTCCCTTATCAGTCAGTTCCAAATTCATGCATTTACTTTACGAAAGCATTTAATATTTGATGGATTACTGTATTTTAATATTTTGTTGGAAGCCTCCCAGAGTGGCTGGAGAAGCCCAGCCAGGTGGGTGGGGTATAAATAATAATAATAATAATAATGATAATGATAATAATAATAATAGTTGTTGTTAATTGAATTGATATACCACCCTTCATCAAAAGAAAACATAGAACTCATAAAAGGTACAGTGGTACCTCGGGTTACATACGCTTCAGGTTACAGACTCTGCTAACCCAGAAATAGTACCTCGGGTTAAGAACTTTGCTTCAGGATGAGAACAGAAATCATGCTCCGGCGGCACGGCAGCAGCAGGAGGCCCCATTAGCTAAAGTGTGCTTCAGGTTAAGAACAGTTTCAGGTTAAGAACGGACCTCCAGAACAAATTAAGTACTTAACCTGAGGTACCACTGTATACAAATGATAGGTAAAGGTTCCCCTGCCCGTACGGGCCAGTCGTGTCCGACTCTAGGGTTGTGCGCCCATCTTGCTTAAGAGGCCGGGGGCCAGCGCTGTCCGAGGACACTTCCGGGTCACGTGGCCAGCGTGACGGAGCTGCTCTGGCGAGCCAGCACCAGCGCAGCACACGGAAACGCCATTTACCTTCCCGCTATAAAGCGGTACCTATTTATCTACTTGCACTTTGACATGTTTTCGAACTGCTAGGTGGGCAGGAGCTGGGACCGAACGACGGGAGCTCACCCCGCCGCGGGGATTTGAACCACTGACCATGCAACCGGCAAGTCCTAGGCACTGAGGTTTTAAAGTAAAGGTAAAGGTACCCCTGCCCGTACGGGCCAGTCTTGACAGACTCTGGGGTTGTGCGCCCATCTCACTCAAGAGGCCAGGGGCCAGCGCTGTCCGGAGACACTTCCGGGTCACGTGGCCAGCGTGACATCACTGCTCTGGCAAGCCAGAGCCGCACACGGAAACGCCGTTTACCTTCCCGCTAGTAAGCGGTCCCTATTTATCTACTTGCACCCGAGAGTGCTTTCAAACTGCTAGGTTGGCAGGCGCTGGGACCGAACAACGGGAGCGCACCCCGCCGCGGGGATTCGAACCGCCGACCTTTCGATCGGCAAGCTCTAGGCGCTGAGGCTTTAGAATAACGTTGAAAGGCTAGTGAAATATGGGGAACCAAGAGCATCTGCTTGGCATGCAGTATTATTATTATTATTATTATTATTATTATTATTATTTACTGGAAGGCAGGAGCAACCAGGCTAATTCACATCACATAAATCCCTTCCGTTGCCTCCACATTTTGCATTGAAATCTTCCTTCTAGTAGGGCTAGAGTATGGTTACCAGATATTTTTCAATGAATCCAGGGACACCCCCCCCCCCAAGCTGAGTAGCAACAGGGAGTCAGTAGTGGGGATGGTGAGGCAAAAGACCTTGGCTCCCTCTCCTTCCGCCAGAAGCCCCCCTCCCTGCTCGTCTCTCAGAGCCAGGAGACGTCTGACAATGGAGGAGCAAAGGCAGGCTGCACACTGGCGCACTGTTCAATTGCTTGCAAGAATGGTCAGGGTTGGCCCTGTCCTTAAGAAATCCACTTGCAGCAGATGAATGTCCGTAATTAAAACACAGAATAAAAGAATTCCATTAAAGCGTTGAAATAAGCATCCAGAATTAAAATGTGCAGCAAAGCCATCCTATTGAAACAGCGCAGCAATTAAGAGGAAGGAAATAACAGAGCATTGTGTAGCAGATCATATTTCTTCTGTCTCAGAGGAGGACATTTGCCTTTTTCTTTTAGGGTCCAGTGTGATTTGAAGACGTTTCTGTTTGTTTCACGGACGAGGAGTGGGCGTTGCTGGATCCTGACCAGAGAGCTCTGCATAAGGAGGTCATGGAGGAGAATCGGGGGATCGTGGCCTCTCTTGGTAAGGCTCCCTGTGGGATCGTCCTATCTGCCTGGAAATTCAAAAAATACCTCTATGTAACAAACCTCATACATTTCCACAGAGCTCAACAACGCCCCCTACAATGACTGGGAACCTAACACCCCCACAATAAACCTTGAACAGTAAATTACTGTTTTTTCTTATATATATAATTTTAAAAATTATTTTCCATTTAATATTGTACATTTGTGTCATCATTATCCGCTATACCACCCTGGCTCTTTAGAGCCTCAACTTCCTTCCCTGCTGCCTCATGGCTTTCAAAATTAACCTTTATATCATTGCAATTTGTACATTTTCCAATTCCTATTACACTCATTACAGAATGGCTCAAAATTTAAATATAGAAAGGTAGAAAATTTCTCATTACAAGTCTTCAGACAACCCTGCAAGTGATGTTAATTGCTTACAATAATCTTTCAGATATTGTATAAATTTACTCCAACCCTTTTGGAATCCTTAATCGTGCTGGTTTTGAATTTTTCCTGTCAGTGTCACCAGATTTGCAAAGTCCATCATTTTCATATGCCAATCTTCTAACAGAAATTCTCACCATGTCAATTAATACTTTAGCTTTAATTCCGGCCTTACAACGCCTTCCCATGGAGTGAAGCAAGTGTTTTAGTTCTGCAGCTGTAATAATACGAAACCAAGATCCAATTATTGCCTCTGTTGATTGAGCTTTATTGCTGGGTTGCTTCTGACTTACAAGTTTCTTTAGTCGGCTCCAAAGATTTTCAATTTGGTTAAGGTGTGGGCTATTCCCAGGCCATTCCAGCAGTGGAATATGATTCTCTTGAAACCACCTTTTGCACACAGCAGCAACAAGACATGGAGGTGAATCCTGTTGAAATAGAAAACAAACAAATAAATAGAAAGGTTCAGTATCTGGGAAAAGCAGAACATGCAGAACGCTTCAGTTTGGGCACAAGTATTTCATTTATTTATTTTGGGGCATTTTCATTCCTTTGATGACACAAATTCTTCCCACACCTTTTGCTCGCATATTTCATGCCATCAGTACCAAGCAAGGAGATTTGGGTCTCATCGCTCCAAAGAACACTGTCCCATTGTTCCGCTGTCCAGTTACCATGGCTTTTAGCCCAGTTTAATCTTTTCCACCTTTGCTTGAGAAATAATGGCTTTTTCCTTAGAATTCTAGCATTTAGACTAGTCCTTGCGCTCAAATTCACATTACATTGCCCCATGTCATCTTGTAAACACCCAGATGATTTTCTTCTGTCACGTGGGCGCAGTCTCTCCATTCTTCGATCATCACTTGCTGTTGTGCACCTTTTCCTGCCTTTACCAGTCTGATTTTGTAGTAACTGAGTCCCCTTATACCTCTTCAAATATATAGAAAGGCCAGCTTTGGTTGTTTCCCCCAATCTTGTTTCTAATTTCTTCATAATTGTAGCCTTGCTCACTTAATAGTACTAATTTACATGGCTTTCTGGGTGACCAGTCAAGTCTTTGTGCCATTTTTAAAATTTTATTATGTCTGCAAACTCACTAAATGAAATAAGACAAAAAAACCCAACCAACGTGATCACAGAACACACTGACAAAATCACTGAAATCACATAACACACTGACAAAAGTCAACCTAAGCAAGTTGTGCTTGCTTTTTCTGGTTATTTGACCATAACTTTTAATAAAATACTGTGGCAGCCGCAAGACGCAAACACGTACAGTCAATTAAAAGTTGGTTTTATTCCAGAAAAAACATGCCTCTCTGCCCCCATGACTTATGGCTACCCTGATGATGACTCAACTAAATCCTCAGCTTTGTTCCTCTTCCTCCGGAAACAACTCGTGAAAACGAATCTCTTCTGTCGCTTCTGTGATGTCAATTTCCCCTTTTCTTGTACCGCTCCTCTCCCGCATTCCTTCAGGCTGAGAGGCTTGGAAACTGGCTCAGACAAACTATTATCTGATAACTCCTGTATTTATCTGGGCTGTGACCTCCCCCCTGTACTTTCCTCTGTTCTTCCCATAACAATCCTCCCTTTTCCCTCTGGGCCTCATTCCTCCTCATTGTCCTCCCAATAACTGCACCCCGGTTGCTGCTCGTCTGCTTCTTCCTCCCACTCGGGCTCATTCTCCCCTTCTTCTTCCCATTTCAGCTCTTCCTCTACACAACCTTGGGGTTTGGGTTTCCTGGGGTACCTACGGTGAAACTCGCTCTGCAACCTTGGTACATGTATGTCTCCTGTGCTCTCCCATGAATTCTCTTCTGGTCCATACCCCTCCCAGGACACAAAATACTGCACCCCTACCTCTCCTGCCAGAGTCTAGTAGCTCGTCCACCTCGTATTCAGGTTCACCCTCCACCAATATTGGCAAGGGTGGTGTTGGGTGTAGTGAAGGGTTAACCTTCTGTGCCTCGAGACTGAGGGGACGGGCTTACGAGGGAAGTAAGCCAGGATGTGACGAAAGCAGCTTGGAATGCTGTGAGCTTAGTGGAAATTGAAAGCAGCTTGTTGCGTAGTTGCGTAGCTGCAAGCAGAGGGAGACAATGCAGCTTGAATCAGATGGATATTGGACTTTGTAAATACATTACTTTTGTGACAATAAAGAGACTTTAGGACAGAAGAAACGTTTTGGGGACTGCTCTTTCGATCACACGCCTGCTGTGCAACTTTGCTAATTGCTTTACGACCTGCAGAGGCTCCCAGGGGAAAGTGTGCTGGACTCCGAACAATAAAGCAATAAATCTACCGAAGAGGTTATTGGAACAGGTTATGGGTCAACGCGAAGCGTGTGAGAAAGGGCTTTGAAGCTTTATTTGCTAAACGTCAGTTTGATCGACAGCCAAGACTTCAGAGGGCAGATCGGAGGAGGCTGACGGAACTGAGAGAGCCACGTCGCCAGGAATGCCCAGTTTGGCTGCAGAGTGAGTACAATCGGCTGCTCTTGCTACAGGCCAAAAGGAGGGAGGCAATGGCTCAGCTGGATGGACATGGCTTTGAGTTTAAACTACCATGTCAGAAACTAGATAGCCAAAATTGGCTGCAGTGGAGCTTTCAAGTGGAGCTTTTCCTAGTGGGGGAGCAGCTGTGGGACGTAATCCAGCCACCACAAAACGCAGCTGGGAAAGCAGAGGCTGAAAGGGCTGCAGAGCAAAGTGAAGTTGAGAAGCGTGTGCTTGCTTTTTTGGCTGAAAATGTGGATGCTGATCTAGTGCCTGTTGTCCTGGATGCAAAAAGGCCAGGGGCCGCTTGGCTAGCACTCCGAGAGGCTTGTGGAGCTGGGGTGGGAAGCAAGGGCCGAGACGTGGCTGCATCCGAAAGGGAGAGGCAAGATGGCGCCGGCCACATTCTTGAGAGCCGATACACAGCTGGGGGGAGCTGGGAGCCCCCACGGGGGGGGGCGAAGGGACTGTTGCTGTTGCTGGCAATGCTGCTGGTGCTTTTGCTGAGCCTGGGAGCTGTATGGACGCTGCAACGTGTCTGTGTGAGGAGCCTGGAGAGAGGCCAAGTGTTGGGAGCCCTTTACCCACCAGAGGGGGTGCAGGAAAACGTCCTGGGGGCCCCGTGAGCAGTGGAGGGGCAGTGAGCAGTGAAAGCTCAGAGACGCCTCTTTCTCCAAAAGCTGCCAAGAGTTGCTTACGCCAAGAGCTGAAGCCTAGCCGTGCTGGAGGCTTCAAGGCCAGCCACCTGCAGCAAGTAGAGATAAGAGCTGTGGAGTTGTGTGGGAACACCGAGACAAGTCCAGTCTCCATGGTAACTGAGAGAGTTGCATCTACAGAAGCTGTGACGGTCGTGGGCAAGTCTTCCTGTGGGGGGGAGGCTGTTGCCGTGACAACCAGAGAGAACATCTGCAGAAGCCCCAAGGAGGGGGGTAGCGAGAAGATTGTTGCCATGGCGACCCAGGAATGTCAACAACAAAACTTTCTCACCGTAATAATTGACTCAGGAGCAACCAATACGCTAGTGCCATCTAGCAGTCTGTTAAGGAATTGCAGGACAGTAAAAACTGAGAAGTTTGTTACGATCGCGGATGGAAGCAGAAAAAGACTAACAGAGATAGGTTTTTTCTTCTGTCCCTTTCTTAAGCATGAAGTCAAAGCTTTTGCGATGCCCGGTTTAACTAATTGTTTGTTAAGTGTGAATGATTTACTCGTTGCTGGTTTTCAAATTTCTTTTGCAGGAACCAGATGTGAATTTTCCAAGGATGGGAAACACGTGTACACAGTGCAGTCTAAAGACAATTTGTTTGCTGTAAATGTGCCTTTTTCCACAGGAGAGGATGACACCAAAGATGTAAAGGGGCAATGTGTGAATGTAGCGCCCCACCATGGTTGTTCGCATATTTGGCACAGGCACTTTGCCCATTTGAATTGGGGGCATCTTCAGAAAGCACCAGAGCTGACACAAGGGTGCAAATTTAGAGGTTGAGACAGATTTTTAGATTGCAATACATGTAAACAGGCGAAAATTGTGACATGCTCCTATCCAAAGTCAGAGAGACAGACCACACAACCCTTTGAATTAATTCATGCAGATTTGTGAGGCCCCATGTCTGTTGAGTCACTGGGAGGGTCAAGGTTCTCTCTGCTTTTGATTGATGATTTTTCAAGATCTGCTTGGACCTTTGCCCTTAAAACGAAAGGGGAGGCACCTAAAATGATCAGGGATTGGATCACCGCAGTTGAGGTAACTTTTTCCACCAAAGTTCGTGGTTTTCAAAGTGACAGAGGTTCAGAATTCACTGGTTCTGCTTTACAGGATTTCTTTAGGGAGAAGGGGATTAGCCACAGATTGACCGCTCCTTACTCTCCGCAACAGAATGGGGTCGCAGAGAGACGGAACAGGACGGTGCAGGAAGCTGTGTCTGCGATCCTGTGGGACGCAGGGCTACCCAAAAAGTATTGGTCTAAACACTTAGACATTCGCTTTCGGAATGTGTGCCAGAGTGTTCAGGAGGGATTAGTTGCGCTGAAGTATTGTCCCTCTGCCAAGAACCTAGCTGATGGGTTCACAAAGCCACTCTCCTTCCAGAGACATGGAGAGTTTTGCGAAGGTCTGGCTTTGGGACGACCAAGGGTCGATTCTCCCCTCAGGCGCGAGGCAAGATGGGGTGTTGGGTGTAGTGAAGGGTTAACCTTCTGTGCCTTGAGACTGAGGGGAAGGGCTTACAAGGGAAGTAAGCCAGGATGTGACGAAAGCAGCTTGGAATGCTGTGAGCTGTGTGGAAATCGAAAGCAGCTTGTTGCGTAGTTGCGTAGCTGCAAGCAGAGGGAGAAAATGTAGCTTGAATCAGATGGATATTGGACTTTGTAAATACATTACTTTTGTGACAATAAAGAGACTTTAGGACAGAAGAAACGTTTTGGGGACTGCTCTTTCGATCACACGCCTGCTGTGCAACTTTGCTAATTGCTTTATGACCTGCAGAAGCTCGTAGGGGGAAGCATGCTGGACGCCGAACAATAAAGCAATAAATCTACCGAAGAGGTTATTGGAACAGGTGGTGGTTCCTTCCTCTCCTGATACTGGTGTCTCAGTGTCAGTGGAGATAGAAGCAACCGATGGAACACCAGATGCATCTTCATTGACTCAGATAGGCGTAGCTTGAACGACACAGGGTTGATTTGTTCCACCACTTCAAGGGCCCCACCCTTTGCGGTTCCAGCTTACGGCACCATCCCTTGCTCGGCCAGTCTTTTGTGGACAACCATACTTGGTCCCCCACCCTTATCTCCTTGCCCACTTGCCTGTGTTTATCTGCTTCCGCCTTGTACTGAGTCTTCGCCCTTTCTAGGTGGTCCCGCAAAATACTGTGCAGCGCTTCCATTTCTTCTGCATACTGTTCTGCTGCTGGCACTGTGAGGTTGTCCCCCTGCCCTGGAAACATCCGTGGGTGTCTCCCTTGACAAGCAAAAAATGGCATTTGTTGTGTCGATGAGTGCACTGTGTTATTGTAAGCGAATTCAGCCAGTGCCAAGATGTCTACCCAGTCATCTTGTTGGTGATTCACATAACATCGTAGATACTGCTGCACTGTAGCCTTCGTCCTCTCTGACACTCTGTTCATCTGTGGGTGTCTAGCTGACAAGAGGCATATTTCCACCTTCAGCGGTTACATCAGTTTTCTCCAAAACTGGGCTGTGAATTGTATTCCGCTATCTGACACAATCTTCCATGGTAGTCCATGCAGTTCAAACACATGTTCAACGAAGAGTTGCGCTGTCTCGTGTGCCGAGGGTAGTTTCTCGGAGGGTACAAAATGTGCCATCTTTGAAAAAAGATCCACCACAACCCAGATCACTGTTTCTGCGACTCTCGCAAGTCGGTGATGGAATCCATGGCAATGGTTTCCCTCCTGGTCGATCGTTCCGGAGCATCAAAACCTTTCTTGTGCCTGAACATCACAGCGACTGATGGCAACAGACATCAGCACACTTAGGGATCTGCAGAGTCTTCACAGCCTGTGTAACAGAACCAGCAACTCAGCATTTTGGCTAATCTACTTTATTTACATATAAAACACTCGGAGCATTCTGACTTAGCTCCTTCCTCTTTCTCATCAGACAGCAAAGAGAGAGAACAAAGGACAATAGTCCTACTTCACGGAACACAGTAACACAAACATCCTGTCTCCGTCACTTACCACTCTGTGGAATGAAAACATACACCGTCATGTGATAGACAACAATCCCATGACTGCAGACACGGGGAATGAATCTCCAATAGGTAGTGGTTGTAGTAGGCCTGCTGGGGTCTCGCGGGGCCTCTGCCCGTTGTCAGGTGTTACATGCCCATACATACTCCTTGACCTCCTCTTGCATCCTTGGCCGCCAGAAGTCTCGCATTACTAGGCATTCTGTCTTCCATTGCCCAAAATGGCCTGCCATCGTACTATCGTGGCATTGTCTGAGTACCTTGGCTCAGAGTTCCCCTTCTGGGACGTAGAGGGCTCCCCCTCTGTACAGCAACCCTCCTCTCTGTGAAATCCTTTGCATCACTCCCCCATTTTGTATCACCTCTTTCTTCTTCTGAGCAAACCCATCTTCCCCCGTTGGCTTCAGGCAATACCAATGAGACGGAAACATGGAAGGTGCCTAAAGAAGCCAGGGTGGCTATCTAAAGAACTTTTAACTGAGTTAAGATTAAAAAAGGATGTGTACAAAAAATGGAAAAGGGGGGAAACCACCAAAGAGGAATTCAAACAAATAGCCAGCACGTGTAGACACAAAGTCAGAAAAGCTAAAGCACAGAATGAACTCAGGCTTGCTAGAGAGGTTAAAAGCAACAAAAAAGGCTTCTATGGGTATGTTCGTAGCAAAAGGAAGAACAAAGAAACAGTGGGGTCACTCAGAGGAGAAGATGGTGAAATGCAAACAGGGGACACAGAAAGGGCTGAACTCCTCAATACCTTCTTTGCCTCAGTCTTCTCCGATAAAGAAAACAATGCCCGACCTGAAGAATTTGGAGGAAATGATTCAGCAGAGGAAACACAGCCCAGAATAACTAAGGAGATAGTACAAGAATACTTGGCTAGTTTAGATGTATTCAAGTCTCAAGGGCCAGATGAACTGCATCCAAGAGTATTAAAAGAACTGGCAGATGTGATCTCAGAACCACTGGCAGTCATCTTTGAGAATTCCTGGAGAACAGGCGAAGTCCCGGCGGACTGGAGGAGGGCAAATGTTGTCCCTATTTTCAAAAAGGGGAAAAGAGAGGACCCAAATAATTACCGCCCAGTCAGTCTAACATCAATACCAGGGAAGATTCTGGAGCAGATCATTAAGCAAACAATCTGTGAGCACCTAGAAAGGAATGCTGTGATCACCAATAGTCAGCATGGATTTCTGAAAAATAAGTCATGTCAGACTAACCTGATCTCATTTTTTGACAGAATTACAAGCCTGGTAGATGAAGGGAACGCAGTGGATGTAGTCTACCTTGATTTCAGCAAGGCATTTGACAAGGTGCCCCATGATATTCTTGTAAAGAAGCTGGTAAAATGCGGTCTTGACTATGCTACCACTCAGTGGATTTGTAACTGGCTGACTGACCGGACCCAAAGGGTGCTCATCAATGGTTCCTCTTCATCCTGGAGAAGAGTGACTAGTGGGGTGCCACAGGGTTCTGTCTTGGGCCCGGTCTTATTCAACATCTTTATCAACGACTTGGATGATGGACTCAAGGGCATCCTGATCAAATTTGCAGATGACACCAAACTGGGAGGGGTGGCTAACACCCCAGAAGACAGGATCACACTTCAAAACGACCTTGACAGATTAGAGAACTGGGCCAAAACAAACAAGATGAATTTTAACAGGGAGAAATGTAAAGTATTGCACTTGGGCAAAAAAAATGAGAGGCACAAATACAAGATGGGTGACACCTGGCTTGAGAGCAGTACATGTGAAAAGGATCTAGGAGTCTTGGTTGACCACAAACTTAACATGAGCCAACAGTGTGACGCGGCAGCTAAAAAAGCCAATGCAATTCTGGGCTGCATCAATAGGAGTATAGCATCTAGATCAAGGGAAGTTATAGTGCCACTGTATTCTGCTCTGGTCAGACCTCACCTGGAGTACTGTGTCCAGTTCTGGGCACCACAGTTCAAGAAGGACACTGACAAACTAGAACGTGTACAGAGGAGGGCAACCAAAATGGTCAAAGGCCTGGAAACAATGCCTTATGAGGATCGGCTAAGGGAGCTGGGCATGTTTAGCCTGGAGAAGAGGAGGTTAAGGGGTGATATGATAGCCATGTTCAAATATATAAAAGGATGTCACAGAGAGGAGGGAGAAAGGTTGTTTTCTGCTGCTCCAGAGAAGCGGACACGGAGCAATGGATACAAACTACAAGAAAGAAGATTCCACCTAAACATTAGGAAGAACTTCCTGACAGTAAGAGCTGTTCGACAGTGGAATTTGCTGCCAAGGAGTGTGGTGGAGTCTCCTTCTTTGGAGGTCTTTAAGCAGAGGCTTGACAACCATATGTCAGGAGTGCTCTGATGGTGTTTCCTGCTTGGCAGGGGGTTGGACTCGATGACCCTTGTGGTCTCTTCCAACTCTATGATTCTATGATTCTATGATTCTATGATTCTATGATTCAGAAACTTGGCCATCATCGCTGCCAGTCGCAGTTGCTCAGGATTGAGGATCAGTCTCTGTTCCGGCACGGTTTCAGTTCCGAAGTATTTTGGCTTCCTGGACCACGCACCTGCTCCCTGATTCTGTGACCCCAGCACATACTTTATTCTATAGTTGAATCTGGCAAAGAATTTCGCCCACCTAACTTGTCATTGGTTCAGGTGCCTGGCTGTCTGCCAGTATTCCAGTTTTTTGTGGTCAGTGTGTACTTCCACTTGGTGCTGTGCTCCCTCTAGGAAATGGTGCCACGTTTGCAGGGCATCCTTGACGGCCAGCAACTCTTGTTCCCGTATTGTGTAGTTCTGTTCCAATGGGTTTAGTTTCCGTGAGTGAAAGGCGCGTGGTCTCAGCTCCCCTTTTTCACCTGTCTGGAGTAGCATTGCCCTGAGCACCTTGTCAGATGCATCTGTCTCCACGATCATCGGCCTGTGCGGGTCTAGGCGTGCTAAATACTTTCCCTCAGCGAACATGGTCTTGAGCTTCTCGAAGGCTTTCCACGCTTCTTCTGTCCACCGGAATGGTTGTTTGCCTCTCAGTCTGTCATCGGTGCCTTGAGTCCAGAGTACCGATGTATAAATTTCTGTAGTTGGCAAATCCTAAGAACCTTTGCACATCCTTTCGTGTCCTGGGTTCTTGCCATGACACTACCGCCTGCACCTTTGCTGGGTCCATGTGCACCCCCTCCAGGGTGATTCTGTAGCCCAAGAACTCCACTTCTGTCATGTGAAATTGGCATTTTTCCAACTTTGCATATAGTCGGTGTTCCCTCAGCTGTTGTAGCACCTCTTTCACATGTTGTACGTGTTCTTTTGGGCTCTCTTGAGTAGATCAAAAGATCGTTGAGGTACGACAAAACTGATTTGTCCAAAAGATCTGACAGCATGTGATTGATGAATGCCTGGAAGGTGGCTGTGCCCAACTGTAGTCCAAACAGCATCACGAACTACTTGAAGGTCCCATACCTTGTGTTAAAATCCGCCTTCCATTCATTACCTTGTCTCACCCGTATCAGATTGTAAGCCCACCTCTGGTCCAGTTTCGTGAAAATTTTCACCAACCTCAACCTCTCCAGTAGATCCCCAATCTGCGGAAATGGGCAACGTCTGGGAATCATGCGCTGGTTGGTTTTCCTATAGTCTACAACAAGCCTTTTCTCTGAAGTGTCTTTCTTATTCCCAAAGAAGACTGGAGCTCCTCCCGGTGTCTTCATCGGCTGTAAGAACCCCTGCTCCAAATTCTTCTGCAGAAATTCCCTCACTTTGGCTAACTCCGCTTCCAACATGGAGTAGAGGCAGCTGGTGGGTATCTCAGGTCTATTTTGCAGTCATAAGGCCTGTGCGGGGGTAGCCTATCTGCCTCCTTTTCACAGAACACGTCTCTGAATTACTTATACTGCAGAATCTGTAAGTTTTCATGAGAATCAATTAACAGAAACTGAACACCCCCTCACAGATTCTGCTGGACAATTAACATCAAATAACACCTATATAGGAGATTATTTTTCCAGCAAACCTAAACTCTTGCACATTTGCTTGTTCTTTATCTTTGCCAATGGTTTAGTTAATACATCTGCTACATTTTCTTCACTTGATACATAAGTACATGTGATTATATTGTCTTGTACACAGCAACGTACATTTTGGTATTTTACAGAGATATGTTTGGAACGTGATTTGAAACCCTGTGTCTTACTTAAGGTTATACAAGCCTGATGATCAATGTAAACTCGTACTGGTTCTCCACAATTTACATTTAAATCTGCTAACAAATGCTTGAAATAAATCACCTCGTTGCACAATTCACTCAATGCGGCGTACTCGGATTCCGTTGATGACACACTTACAATGTCTTGCTTGCGTGACCACCAGCTGATTAAAGCTCCACCGACCATTATGACTAGTCCTGTGACAGATTTTCTATCTGGCAAATTTCCCCAGTCACTATCACAGTAACAACTCAACATTTCATCCTCTGAAGAATTTAATTGTAACATATAGCCAATTGTCTGTTTGAGGTATCTCAGAACTTGTTTTACCCCTTTCCAGGCATTTAGTGTGGGTTTTGAGACCAATCTACTTAATATGCCTACTGCGTAGCTAATATCAGGTCTGGACCACTGTGCTAGATACAATAAACTTCCAATTACAGGATGATATACATCAGGATGTTCAAGTTCAGGACTCTCATCTATATGAAGTGTTTTTATGAAACCTGGATCCATAGGCGCCACTGCCCCTTTGCAATCCTGCATCCTGTATGTAGTCAGTAGTTGTTTAACTTTGTTCTGCTGACTTTGCAGGCAGCTGCCATCTTGGGCCCAGCACACGTCCAACCCTAGATATGTCGTAACCGGGCCTAAGTCTTTCATTTTGAACTTACTGGACAATTGCTTGGCAAACCTTTTGGTTTGTTTATCAGTTTTGCAAGCATACAATACATCATCTACATAAATCAGACAAAACTCTTGATCACTGCCTGTACCACGTACATAAACACAATTGTCAGCTGTACTTTGCTTGAAACCAAATGACACTAAGGCCTCATGGAAACATTTGTTCCAAGATCTTGCAGCCTGTTTGAGACCATATAGAGCTTTGTTTAATTTCAACACTCTATTGGAACCTGTCTCATAACCAGGCGGTTCGGCTAGATACAGGTCTTCTGATATTGATGCATGTAAATATGCAGTCTGGATATCAAAATGGTTTAACAGGAGTTTTCTTTTTGCTCCAAGCGTTAGAATCAGCCTTACACTTTCCCCCTTAGCAATAGGGGAATAAATCTCCTCATAATCTTTTCCAGGCCTCTGAGAGTATCCTTGAGCCACTAAACGAGCTTTGTATTTGTACTTTCCTGTCACCAGAGGTTTAAGTTTGTACACCCACCTGCAGCCTACAATCTTTGCCCCCTACTGGTGTAAAGACCTTGTGCTCATTCAGAGAGGACATCTCTTCCTCCATTGCCTGTTTCCAGAGCTCTGCCTCCTCTTTTGGTAACTTTAACACCTCCTGGAAACTCTTGGGCTCTGCAATTACACTAAACACATTTGCAGTATCCGGAGAAAAACGCACCGGAGGCACTCCTTTGTTTTGTCTTTTAGATCTTCTGGGAGAAAATTTTTCTTCTGACCCACTTTCCTCCTCAGAACTACGACCTCTCTTTTGTTGCTTAGCAACTGGTCTCTGGCTAATTCCACTTTCTTGAGAGCTCTTATCTGAACTTTCTTCCCCCTCAGACTCTGATTCTCTGTGTTTACCTTCAGAGTCATGAAGCTCCTGAGAAGGTTCAAACCAAACCTCAGTATTGGCATGTAGTCTCTCCCAGCCACTATGTTCACAAAAATTGGCATTCCTGGAGATCACAATGCCATTTGTCCCTTCAGCAAAGCGGAACCTTTTCCCAGCTCCTGGTAACCCACAAACACTAACAGTTTGGTCTTAGGATCTCCCTTCTTTCTCATTTGTTTTGGAATTAATACCCAGGCTTTTGATCCAAACACATGCAAATGGTCAATTTTGGGTTTTTTGAGAAACAATTTAAAGTACGGAGTTGTACCTATTGTTTGATGAAAGAGCCTATTTTGGAGATAACACGCGGTGAGCATGCTCTCCCCCCAATAAGACATGGGCAAATCAGCATCATCAAGCGTGGCAAACATCATATCTTGTAAAGATCTGTGTTTTCGCTCTGCAACGCCATTCTCCTCTGGGGGAAAAGCGTTCGTTTTTCTATGCCCAATGCCACGCTTTTGTAACCAATCTCTAAAAGCATTTGACATAAATTCGCCACCTCTGTCCGTCTGAATCCTTTTGAGTTTAATGGACAGAAATCTTTCCACAGATGCCACCCAGCCTTTAAACTTAGTGAACACGTCACCCTTATTCTTCATGGGGAAAACCCAAGAGTAACGCATGGCGTCATCCACAATTGTTAATGAAAAATGCGATCCACCCCTGCTTACAGGAAATGGACCAATTACGTCCATGTGAACTAGCTGTAGCGGTGACTCAGTAACTCTGTCACTTCTGGGGTAAGAGACTCTGTGGGTTTTAACCTTTTTACAAACATTACAATCAAGGTACTTGTTACAACTCTTTAAATCACCCCCATCAGCCAATTCAGACATTTTTAGTACACTTTTCCAGCCAGCATGCCCCATTTTCCTATGCAATAAGTGCACACAGTTGTCATGTATAGCTTTGTTATTCACTGCAGGCTGAGATTTACTGACCACTGCTGCAACTTGAGATCCTGCTTTAAGCCAAAACAAGCCTCCCTCTGACTTAGCAGTGCCTAAAATCTCACCAGCCTTCTTAATAATGCAACTGTCTCCTTCAAAATACACTTTAAACCCAGCTTTTAGCAAACAATCCACAGACATCAGATTGCTCCTTAATGAAGGTACACAAAGTACATTTTGCAGGCATTCACGAAGACAAGAAACAAAAACTGCACCCCCCGAAATCACTTCGGAAGTACTTCCGTCTGCTAGAGTCACCTGGCTGCGCTGTGCTGAGTTCTTGGAAACAAACAATTCATCTGAATTTACGATGTGGCGAGACGCTTCCGAATCGACCACCCAGACAGCTTGTTTCTCATCAGCAATCTTGACCTCTGTGGTCACCAGCTGAGCCGACTATTTTCGTTTGAAGAATTTCTTTTTACGCTGCTGCTGCTGCTGATCTCGTCTCTGGTCCTGCACCGGCCACTGAGACTTGACCAACTCCGGACATTGTTGTTTTAGATGCGCTGAAGACCCACATCGGAAACAACGCCTAACAGCAAACGCTGACTCCTCACCGGTACGCTGCTTTTGCGTCACCTCTGGCACGGCATGAGAACTCTTTCCAAACCGCCCGCCTGTAGAAGCCTCTGCAGCAAACGACCTTTCTTGCCTCTTCTGCCATTCTTCAATCAAACGCCCAGTAACATAGCTGACTGATAAATCACGCTCCTGTAAACCTTCTAGAGACAAAACTAAATTATCCCAGCTTTCCGGGAGAGAACTCAAAATAATAGCCACCTTCTCCTGCTGGTCTAACGCACAGTCTCTTTCCTGTAGTGCAGTAAACTTTAACTGTAAACTGTGTAGGTGTTCCTGCATTGTAACCCCAGGCTGTAACATTGCCTTGTACAATGCCATGCGAATGGACAGCTTGGAAACAGCTGTCTCATGCACATGGAGTTCTTTAAGTGCTTGCCACACACCTCTAGCTGTCTTGATTCCCCTCACATACGGCAACTGGGAATCTTCCAGCCCCAAGACAATTGTGGCCCTTGCTCTTTGATCTTTATCGACGTCTTCATCATCAGGCTTCGCAGGAAACTTACTCACCACTTGCCAATCCTTTCGTATTGCAAATCCTGTATTAAAAAGGTCCTCAGTTGAAGACATAGCTTTTGGTTTAGGTTGTACAGATGCACCTCCAATTGGGTCTGGTATAGAGGCTCTTCTTCCTGAGTAAAAGGTTTTCCCAGATCTTGTAGTCTTCTCCTGCAGCTGGTCTAGTTTTCCCTTATCACTTGCCATACCACAGCAACTTATTTCAAGGTCACTCTCAGCTGAGGCTAGCTGTCAGACTTGAAGTCAAAACAGTGGAAAGTCCCCAGTCACTTTCCCAGCTACAGCAAGCTGTCAGATTTTAAAACCAAACAGTGGAAAATTCCCAGTTGCTTTCTGTTTCTTTGTATCAGTCTTTGTAACAGTCCTTTTGTCCACCAGGGGGATACAATAGCCCCTGGGAACAATGTCTCCCGTCTTCTCCTTCTCCTTCTCAGCAACTTTGCAGCTAATTCCTGCCAGTAACAAGACTTAAACAGTCTCAGCTTTTAACAGTATAATCCAGTTTGCAGAGCTTAAAATCTCAGAGTCTCTCTCCGCAGTCCCTCCTTTACCCTGTGTTTTCAGATTGACGGATCAGAGCTGGGCGCACCGGGCGGTGGTTCCGGGCGCGCCGGGCGGTGGTTCCCCCACAGTCAGCTCTTTCTTACGCAGGCAATATAGTTTCCAGTCCTTCCCCCCCTTTTCCCTGCCACTTAGGGGGGTAAAAGATCCTTATCAAAACGCCAGATTCCGTTTCTTCAAAAGCACTTTTAAAGGTTTGGCACGCAAAAGTCTTTGTTTCCAGCTATATACAGAGCAGAAGGCTGACTTCTTGGTTAAACCTTACCGCTTCGGTTCTAATTTAGCTTGCTTTTTTAACTTGCCAAATCCAAAAGTTCCTTAATTTGTTTCTTTCCCTTTTAAAATTTGTAATTCTCCTACTCACGGAAAGTTCTTTTATAATCCAATTTGTCCCAAGAAGAAGTTGAGCGCTCCTCCGATCACGGCTGTGCGACGTCTCTCCGAAAAAGAAGCGATTGACTGTCAGCACCGCGTTACCCCCTCCACACTCCGGAGCTCTTCCTGAGCCCCAGAAACGTTTTAGGGGATCGCTGTTGGTGCCCGCCGAGTCCCACGGACGTAGGCTTCCTCCGCCTACGTTTTCAGGGGTTCACCACGTCGCCGTAGCGGTAGAACCCTGTTTTTTCCGGAGCTCCCCCTCCGGTGCTCAGCAGGGGGCCGCCATGATCGCTGGCGCTCAACTCGGAAGTAGCAAACGACCTTTCTTGCCTCTTCTGCCATTCTTCAATCAAACGCCCAGTAACATAGCTGACTGATAAATCACGCTCCTGTAAACCTTCTAGAGACAAAACTAAATTATCCCAGCTTTCCGGGAGAGAACTCAAAATAATAGCCACCTTCTCCTGCTGGTCTAACACACAGTCTCTTTCCTGTAGCGCAGTAAACTTTAACTGTAAACTGTGTAGGTGTTCCTGCATTTTAACCCCAGGCTGTAACATTGCCTTGTACAATGCCTTGCGAATGGACAGCTTGGAAACCGCTGTCTCATGCACATGGAGTTCTTTAAGTGCTTGCCACACACCTCTAGCTGTCTTGATTCCCCTCACATACGGCAACTGAGAATCTTCCAGCCCCAAGACAATTGTGGCCCTTGCTCTTTGATCTTTATCGAGGTCTTCATCATCAGGCTTCGCAGGAAACTTACTCACCACTTGCCAGAGACGATCCCTCTGCAGCACTGCCTGCATGCGTTCCGACCACAGCAAGTAATTGGAGTCATTCAGACGCTCAAAAGCCATCTGAACTGGTTGTGAGGCCATCTTGAGAGCGATGTCCCTAGAACCTGGAACCAGCTACTCACGACCACCGAGAGAGAAAACAGGAACCACAGCAACCAGCATTCACACGCTGCGGCTGTTGTCCTTGTGTCCACTGTGTCACCAGCTCACAACAGTCAGGAACCAGCCAATGTCCATCTGCTGCACCAACAGGAACAACAACTTCTGGAACTACTGGAACCAACACCGTTGATGCTGACACCACCACAACTCAGGCTGGCAGCACAATACCCATAACCTCATGGAACTTTGAAGTGTCAGGCATAGCTCTAATGGCTTTAGCCCAAACGTAGCAGAGTTTTCCTGCACAGCAAAGAAGCTAGTTGAGGTGGAAATGACTAGTCAGCTAGACTCAGAATAACTATTTACAGGATTTATTAAAAGGGAAAAGAAACCAGCAGAGTTTCTGCATACAAAACAAAGCAAAATAAATCCTTTCTTTCTCTCTCTCTCTCTCTCTCTCTCTTAACCATACACAGCACTCCTACTCCTAACACACCTAACCCAAACTGAGCAAGCATTCCTAGATAACAGAGTTGAGTGCTGGTCGTTAACCAATCAGAGTAAGTAGTTTCTAGGTCAAGCAGACCTTGGCTTTCTGCCAAGAGTAAATTGACACTGCCTTGAGTTAATTGTGTAAAGCCAGAATCTGTAAGTTTTCATGAGAATCAATTAACAGAAACTGAACACGTGCATCATAAAACTGGACCAATACTGTGCTACTGTCCCCTTTCCTTGCCTGAGGTTCAGAAACTCCTGTTCCAACTACGCCTATTGTGCGGGATTCCTGAATATGTTGTCCAAGAGCTTCAAAAAGGCAGGTAAATTAGTGAGCACGTGGTCATTGACATCAGGTAAGGCGTAATCTACTGTCTAGCCACCGCCCCCCGAAGCCCCACACTCGTGGCTATTCTTGCTTCATCATCTCTGTATTCTTCCCCTTTAAGACGTAGGCAATATAAGCAGGAGGCTCGGAAGGAGTCATACGCTGCACTATTCCCATTCAAGTGTGGGGGAGGGGGGCTAGGTTTTTTGCAGTTTGCCTACTGGATAAGTCAGAGAGCTCTCTTGCCTGTTCTCCCGTCACTCCTTCTAGTAGTGCTAATATCTTTAATTCTTGATTCTCTGCCCAGAGAAATTGTGTAGGATCCACGGCCGTTGGAGCCTCCACAATTGCCGCTCCTTGCCCGGCTTGCATTTTCACGGGCTGCTGCTGCTGTCACTTTCCAGCCATCCTTGCTTAATTATCTGATGGGCTTTTGTTCTCAGCAGCAGTTGAGTTGAGTCATGCTGTAGTGGCAGCAAGACTTGAACACGTACATTCAATTAAATGTTGGTTTTATTTCTGTAAAAACTTGCCTCTTGTCCGGACCTCTCTGCCCCCATGACTTATGGCTACCCTTATGATGACTCAACTAAATCCTCAGCGTTGTTCCTCTTCCTCCAGAAACAACGCGTGAAGACGAATCTCTTCTGTCGCTTCTATGATGTCAATTTCCCCTTTTCTTGTACCCCTTCTCTTCTGCGTTCCTGCACTCTGAGGGGCTTGGAAACTGGCCCAGACAAGCTATTGTCTGATATCTCCTGTATTTCTCTGGGCTGTGACCCCCCCCGTACTTTCCTCTGTTTTTCCCATAACAATCCTCCCTTCGTCCCCTGGGCAGCCATTCAAGTCTGGCAGCTGCTGTTGCTCGCTTGTTGGCTCCAGCCTGACAAATACAGATAACTGAACAAACTTTGTTGCATTACATTCTTGATTAAATTATCATTCCATTGATAAATAATTTCACAATATTATAAATAATACTTTTATTGTCATTGTACAACCTGTGTACAATGAAATTAAATGAGCCTCCCTCCCAAAAAAGTGGTGTTATGAGCCATCAAACCTCTGAAATACACCTTCCCTCAAAAGGCTTCCACAATTTTGACCACTACTGTATATCAAACAAAGCAACATTCAACAACCCATCAGAATCTAATAATAAATACGTTGGTTAATGACAAACAACAAAGGCAATGAACACACACCCAACTCCCTTCAGTTCTTCATTTGTTCCTGAGGCTCAAATCTCTTTTTGTCTCCATTGCAGATTGTGATGAATTGCAGATCGAGAAAAAGCATGAACACGACAAAATCCCCAGAGAGGAGAAGCCACATAAGAATTTGGAGTGTGGAGGGAGCTCCCATTCCAGTTCCCAACAAAGAAATCTCAATGGAAAGAAACACTATCAGTGCATGGAATGTGGAAAGAGCTTCAGTCAGAACTCCTCTCTCACTTCCCATCAAAGAATTCATACAGGGGAGAAACCCTATCAGTGTGTGGAATGCGGAAAGAGCTTCAGTCAGAGCTCTAATCTCACTTCCCATCAAAGAACCCATACAGGGGAGAAACCCTATCAGTGCATTGAATGTGGAAAGAGCTTCAGTATGAAGGCCTCTCTCACTTCCCATCAAAGAATTCATACAGGGGAGAAACCCTATCAGTGCATGGAATGTGGAAAGAGCTTCAGTCAGAGCTCTGATCTCAATTCCCACCAAAAAATTCATACTGGGGAGAAACCCTTTCAGTGCATGGAATGTGGAAAGAGCTTCAGGAAGAGTGGTCATCTCACTTCCCATCAACTAATTCATACAGGGGAGAAACCCTATCAGTGCATGGAATGTGGAAAGAGCTTCAGTCACAGCCAAAGTGTGACTTCCCATCAAAGAATTCATACAGGGGAGAAACCCTATCAGTGTGTGGAATGTGGAAAGAGCTTCAGTATGAGCTGCCATCTCACTTCCCATCAAAGAATTCATACAGGGGAGAAACCTTATGAGTGCATGGAATGTGGAAAGAGCTTCAGTAGGAGCTCCTCTCTCACTTCCCATCAAAGAATTCATACAGGCGAGAAACCCTATCAGTGCATGGAATGTGGAAAGAGCTTCAGTCAGAGGTCTGATCTCAATTCCCATAAAAAAATTCATACTGGGGAGAAACCATATCAGTGCATGGAATGTGGAAAGAGCTTCAGTATGAAGACCTCTCTCACTTCCCATCAGAGAATTCATACAGGGGAGAAACCATATCAGTGCTTTGAATGTGGAAAGAGCTTCAGGCAGAGCTCCTCTCTCACTTCCCATCAAAGAATTCATACAGGGGAAAAACCCTATCAGTGCATGGAATGTGGAAAGAGCTTCATTCAGAGTAATGATCTTACTTCCCATCAAAGAATTCATACAGGGGAGAAACCCTATCAGTGTGCAGAATGTGGAAAGAGCTTCAGTCACAGCCACTATCTCACTTCCCATCAAAGAACCCATACAGGGGAGAAACCCTATCAGTGTGTGGAATGTGGAAAGAGCTTTAGTCGGAGCTACTCTCTCACTTGCCATCAAAGAGTTCATATTGGGGAGACATCCTTCATTATATAGCTTTAGGAGACAAGGAAAGCTGCACTTTTTAAAAATGTGAGAAGAGAGTTACATATGTGTATTTTGTATTTTTATATTGTGTTTTTGTTTTATGTTGTAACCGTCCTGACACGTGGCAACAGGAGTCAATCTTTAGACGCTGAGGGTTTTTTGCCCCCCCCAATAAAACATTTGAGGGGGCCACCACCCAAGTTAGTAGGCATTGCCATTCTAATGGCCTGCATGCATCATGTGTTTGATTGTGCAAGGCAGACCTTACCTGACCCACCACCAATATTTTATTCAGCACCACTGGGTCAAGTATTATACAAATTAAATAAAGACATAAATCGCCCTCCTTTGCACATGTTCCAGCTTGTCAATATCCTCATTTATAATCATTTTTAAAATTTATGTGCCCTTCGTCTGAAGATTTCACAATATAAACATACAGGATGAAAGCATGGCTTTCTCAAAAACAAGTCCAGCCAGAGAAATCTCTCCTCCCCTTTTTATGGATGGAGTTACAAACTTTGTTGGTCAGGGGACAGCTGTGGAAATAAGGCATCTTGATTTCAGTAAGGCTATTGACAAAGTTCCCCCATGAAATATTTACGTGGAAGCTAGTAAAATGTGGGCTGAATGAGGAAACTGTTAGGTGGATTTGAGTGACCGAACCCAAACAGTCCTCCTTCATGGTTCCTCATCATCCTGGGGTGCTGCAGGGTTCTGTCCTGGGCCCGTTGTTGTTGAACGTCTTTATAAATGACTTGGATGAAGAAACTGAGGGGCTGCTCATCACATTTGCAGATGACACCAAATGGGGAGCGGAGGCCAATGTTGCAGAAGGCCGAATCAGATCAAGGGCAGGAATAGTACCACTTTATTTTGCCTTGGTCAGACCCCACCTTGAATACTGTGTTCAATTCTGGGCACCACAAGTTAAGTATCTTAAATATTGGTTGCCTGGAGAAATCAAGGTGGGGGAACACAATCCGTATTCCTTTTATAACATGTGGCCAATGTTTATTGAATACATGTATTGTTAAGACTGTTGTAGGAATCCACCCAGCACTCAGTATTTTTTAATAAACATTAAATGTGGGACGTGTAAGCACTAACCCCCACCCAACCCCCATCTCTCAGAGTGAAAATACCTCTGTGGGCGGGATCGGCTAATAGGATAGCTTGAAGAACTGGGTCAATCACTGGCGCTGTATGTATATATAGAGAACCATTGTATATAGTAAGTTGTGATGGGATAGTAAGTTGTGATGGCAGTGAGTCTCGCACGAGTGCAGTTCATTTATAAAGTTGGTTTTATTCCAAGAAAAGAACAGATTACCAGGAGTTCTCCCGCAAGCTCGTTGCCATTACGATGATGACGCAACTAAGCTCTCAGTGTCACGTTTCATCCTACAAATGCAACGTGGGAGGAAACTTCTCTTCGTACTCTGTGACAAATTGTGTCCTTTTTCCTGTAACCCCCTTACACTCTTGAATACTCAAAGGCTGGCCAACCATGTCTGAGTTCTGTGGAGTTTGGCCTTTCACCTACATTCTGGGAGAGCGTTTCCATGATACCCCCCCTCCTTTTGCTCTGGGCCATCTTCCAACCCTGGCAGCTGCTTGGACTCTGACAGAGGTTTTGAAAACAAATGAAATTAGACACAAGTGGGAATTTCCTGAAGGTATTTCCTTCACCTACAAAGATAGAAGAAAGACTTTTAGATCCCCAGAATTTGGAAAATTTTGGCGGAAATACAAAATAGACAAAATAGGCTTGGGAGGGGGTACAGCTCAAGAAAGAGAAGAAAGTGAACAAGGACAGGAAAGTCCAGGAGGATAAGAAAAGAAGCAGAGTTTCCCACAACTATATTATTGTACTTAATTGCAGTTCCGTACTTGATGTTGATATTTGACTTTGTGTCTAATAAAGATTAATGAATTTGAACATTATATCGTGGAACATCAATGGTTTGAACAATAAGGTAAAAAGGAATAAAAGTGAGCGAATCTTAAAAAAGAAAAATTGGGACATCATTGGTCTCAATGAAACACATATAGCTAAGAAACATGACAGAGTTTTCATAGATAAGAAATTAGGAACAGAATACATAGCTTCAGATGTTTCCAAAAAGAGAGGAATATATATATATAAACCAAAAAAGATGCAAAATTACCACTTAAAGATGACAAAGGAAGAATATTAGGAATACAGTTGACAAAAGGCAGAGAAGAAAATTTTGGTGGGGGTATACGCACCAAGTGGAAATAAAACAAACTTCAAGAAAAAAAAAACCCTTGAAGATAAGCTATTAGAATACAGTAATGACAGTATGATCATCATGGGAGACTTCAACGGAGTAACATCCCTGGCTCTAGATAGAACGGAGAGAGACATAACATCAAGAAGAGGGAAGTTCCCAATAACATTTAATCAATTGGTAGAAGATCTGAACTTAAAAGATGCTTGGAGAGAGAAACAGATAAGGGACAGACAATATACCTTCTATGCATATGCTAAAAAATCAGATGCAATCCAGACTTCAAATAATGTAATACCTTTTCGACGAAAAGTTGAGATCCTCCCGAAAATGATATCAGACCATAATCTGGTAATGATGGAACTAAAATATAATAAAATTAAAAACAGAAGTTGGAGGTTGAATGGAAGATTATTAAATGATGAGAAAATATTAGAGATAACCGGATAGTCCTAGAAAGAACAGAGATCTTAGATTTGGAAAGCTACAATAATAGGTTTGGATGACACACCTATTTAGGTTACAATAAGAGCAAAGCCCATACAGATTTCAACAACCATATTATAAGAAATGTCTTGTATAAAGTTTGGATAAAACACCAGCCGCTCTTGGGACCATTGACACCCTGGCGGCTGTCCCTGCTTGAAGCCCATGCGGTGAAAATTTTTAATATACAAATATTAAAAAACGACCAAGGGAGAGTCATAGTGGTACAGGTTGCGGTGCAAGGCTAAACAAATTTATTGATAGGAATGTATGCTCCAAATGAAAAATAAATGAGAATTTTATAAAAAGTTGGAGAATGATTTAATGGAATTTGCAGATCTAGAAATGATTTTGATGGGCGGTCTGAACAGAGTGATGTCATTGGAAATGGACAGAACAATTAGGAAAAAGGATACTAAGGAGGGCAGACTTCCAAAAACTTTCTTTGAATTGGTTGACAATTTCAATTTGATAGATATTTGGAGAACCAAACCTTGGTTAGATAGAGAATTCACATTTCATTCTGATGTATACGAAAGCAGTTCAAGAATCCATACGATATGGGTGTCTAAAGTATTAGAATTGAAGGTAAGAAAAATACAGATACAGTGGTAACTCAGGTTAAGTACTTGATTCATTCCTGAAGTCTGTTCTTAACCTGAAACTTTTCTTAACCTGAAGCACCGCTTTAGCTAATGGGGCCTCCTGCTGCTGCCGCGCCGCCAGAGCACGATTTCTGTTCTCACCCTGAAGCAAAGTTCTTAACCTGAAGCACTATTTCTGGGTTAGCGGAGTCTGTAACCTGAAGTGTATGTAACCCAAGGTACCACTGTGTTGCCAAGAACAATATCAGACCATAACCCTGTTTTTTTAGAAATGCAAAATGAAAATCAGTCTATGGAATACACTGGGATCTCCTTCTGCCCTTCTTTGATAGGGCTTGTGTACATCCATCTCCTCCCTCTGGGGGGCCACTGAGGTTTGCAAACTGGTGGTTCGGGGGGGGGCAAGCACAAAGGATTGCATCATCTCTCTGCTTGGCTCAGAGCCAGCTGCCTCCCGACTTCTGGGTGTTAGTGATCGCTGCAGCAGGAGCCGAGTGCCTGGCATGGATGAGGCCTCATTCTGGCCTTCTGCTCGACTGAGCAAATGTGACAAAGGTCAGGGCTCCTTGGGGGGGGGCATAGAATTTACCCAAAATCACAGACTCATCAGAGGGTTGCCCCACAGGCCTAGACTGGAACCACTGTGGCCCTCATCCAGCGGGCTTGGGCACAACCCTGCTGACTAGTGCAGAGGTGGCCGCCTTCAACGGGACATTCTGGGATCCAAAGAGAAGCTGGGATCGGCTGCTGGGATCCAGCCTGTCCCACTTTGAACAGGACAGTCGTGGGCTATCCATTCTGGCCCTCTGCTCCCCTGAGCGAATGCAATAGAAGCCGAGGCTCCGGGGTGGATGGTGGGGAGAGTAGAGTTGAAAGGGAGCCCCAGGGTTCTGTAGTCTAAGGTTACCAGATTTTTTTTCAAAGAATCCGGGGAGACTTCTTTTTTCTTTTTCTTTTTTGAAAAGGGGGGAGGGAGTTATTTTTAAAAAGTTGTTTTAATTTTTTCCCCCAGAAGTAGTGTCTTCTCTTCTGTGATCTCCTCTGTCACACAGTCTTCCTCTGGGCCCTGGCCTGCTGTCTTGTAACGCTAGCTGCCGTGGGGTAGGCTGCTCGGGTCTGGACTGGGCTCCGCCACGTGTCCTTGCCCTCCTGGTACATTCCTACATGTCCTTGGTGGTGGCGGCTGTGGCATGGCAAGTTTGGGGCTCGCCTCTTTTTTCTCCTTCCTCTTTCTCTCTCTTCTCCTCTCCTCCTTCTCCCTGCGTTGGCTCCGGGGTTTTCATAGCCCTGGAGCGCCGCTGGGCAGTCGGACTGGTGGCCGGGTGCTCTTGCTCCCGGCTTGATTTGGGTCATGGGGGGAGCAGCGGTTCCCCTAGTTGACCCGCTGGGCATCCTCAGTTCCCCCTCGTATGTAGTGTGTGTGTGTGTGTGTGTGTGTGTGAGTGTGTGTGTGTGTCAAGTTTGTACAAACTGAATGATTGTGGGGGGAGGTTCCTGCGACAGAGCCACTGCCAGTCCAGGATTCCCCTAGCCAAAGGGGGCCTGCCAAACCAGGCCAGAGATGAGGACACCCCCCCCAAAAAAAAACCCGAATTATTTTTCATCTATCATAATCTTAGCCAGCCTCTGTCTGCATCAGGATGTCAAGACCCGGAATGTGGCGGCTACAAAAGAGGCAAACGTCACGCTAGGGGTCCTTAGCAAAGGAATTGAGCAGAAAACTGCCAGGATCATGATGCCGTCATCTATGAATGGCAGCTATGGATCACTATGGATGGTGGCTAACAGACTGAGGCTGAATCCCGAGAAGACAGAAGTCCTGTTTTCGGGGGACGGGCAGGTAGGGGGGACTCCCTGGTCCTGAATGGGTTAATTGCCCCTAAAAGACCAGGTGCACAGCCTGGGAGTCATTTTGGAGGTGAAGGTTAATTCTGTCTTAAGTGTAAGCTGCCTTGTTTCTGTCTTAAGTGTAAGCTGCCTTGTTTCTGTCTTAAGTGTAAGCTGCCTTGAGTCCCTCTCAGGGAGAAAGGCAGGATATCAACAACAACAACAACAACAACAACAACAACAACAACAACAACAATTCGGGTGCACATTCTCAAAAAGTTCTTGTTCCTCCTCCTCTTCTCCTCCCAACTGTGCTGCAGTGAATCAGGCCAGAGTCCAGCTTGCCAGGATCATAGAATGACAGAATTATGAATCAGGCCATCGGTCCATCTACCTCAGGGCGCCCCACACTGACTGGCAGCAACAGCTCTCTGGGGTTTCTCTCCCAGCCTTAGCTGGGGCTGCCAGTGGGGACTGAAGGCGAATTTCCACATAAATCATAAGATCTAAAATTCAGAATACAACATTAATATCAATAACAATTGAAAATGACACAGACAAAAACCCAAAACCATTTGAAGAAGGAGGCCTATCTGCCCAGCAGTAGCAGCAGTATTTTTATTATTTATACATACCCCGCACATCTGGCTGGGTTTCCCCAGCTACTCTGGCCGGCTTCCAACAAAATATTAAAATACAATAGTCCATCAAATATTAAAAGCTTCCCTAAGCATAACAACCATCCATTTTTAGTCCATTGAGTTAGAAATTCAGCATTTCTGGAAGGGGAAATGGCATACTATTGAGTGTTTGCATAGCAACATGCTTAAGAAAGTTTTGGTTATTCATGATGAGAATAGGATTTATTTATTTTGAACTTCGCTTGGTTCCTCCTTGGCAGCCAGTGAGATGATTTCAGCAGGGCTAGAACTCAGGACCCGCTGCCTTGAGGGACATCTAAGAGCAGTTGGGCAGGGGAAAGGTCTCCCTTGGGAGGTGGTGGACTCTCCTTCCTTGGAGGTTTCTCAGCAGAGATCGGACGGCCATCTGCCATGGATGCTTTAGCTGAGATTCCTGCATTGCTGGGGGTTGGACTAGATGACCCTGGGATCCCCTCCTATCTCTCCACTCCTGAATTCTAGGAGGAGCTTCCTTGCCTCCTGCAAAGCCCTTTTCCCTGCAAGCTCTTCCTCTGGTTTCTGGCCAAGGGAGGGAGATGCTCAGAGTGTTATGTATTGAAGTTCTCACTCTGGCCACCAGGAGTATCGTGCACAGTGGTACCTCAGGTTAAGAACCCAATTCGTTCCGGAAACTGTTCTTAACCTGAAGCACCACTTTAGCTAATGGGGCCTCCTGCTGCCGCTGCACCGCCAGAGCACGATTTCTGTTCTCATCCTGAAGCAAGGTTCTTAATCCAAGGTACTTTTTCTGGGTTGGCGGAGTCTGTAACCTGAGGCGTCTGCAACCTGAAGCGTTTGTAACCCGAGGTATCACTGTATATAGTTTTCACTTTGGGCGGGAAACCCTGGGTTGTTGTTGCCACAATGTTGACAGCCTATAAAAGCCGGCCGGCTGAGCTGGTTACTGTTCAGTTCTGTTCCCACTTACAAATAAAGAGCTGCTTTGGAAAAATCGCTGCATCGTCTACCCACTATTGAACACAGAGCCCAGCCAAGAGCCAAAATCCCACCCCCCCAATAAAGCACCCCTTGCCAGAGGCAGAGCCAGGGAAAAGCTGCCCCCTTAGAGCCATTCAGAATGATAGAAATTAATAGAAATCAGAGTTCTGCCCTGGCTAAGTGATTGTGCAATGGGGAGGGGGGGGGGGCTGAGCTGGGCGGACTCGGCTTGGCAAGGGTTAAAGGGAACCTGCCTTCCTAGAGAGGCCAGGATGAGGTTTCCGGCTTCCCAGGCAGCAAGGCTCTTCTTCTTCCTTAGTCTTCCCGCCTCTTAGTGCTTTCCTGTTTCGGTGTCTCCCCTGCAAGGGCTGCCTCGCTCTCTCTCCCGGGATCTGGTGAGTCTCCTCTCTCTCTGGGATCTGGTGAGTCTCCTCTCTCTCTGGGATCTGGTGAGTCTCCTCTCTCTCTGGGATCTGGTGGGGGTCCCAGGGCTGCAGCAGGGGAGGGGGCCTGGGGGGCCTGATCTGCTCCTGCAGGGGGGGGCACCCCAAGTCAGAGAGGACAGGGTGAGGGGTGCCAAGACCCCCCCCCCCATATGCTCCTGCTACCCAGAGGAGGAAGGAGCCCCGGGGCTGAGAGCCAGAGCTTTTTGCCAGACTCCCCAGGAGGAAGGTCAGGGAAGGAGAGAGCGCGTGCCGGGAAGGGGGGGGGGGACCCCAGGTCAGGGAGGAGAGGGTCCTGCCAGGGAGGGGCCGGGTCTGCCACGCTCTCCTTCCTGCAGAGCATAGAATCATAGAATCATAGAATCATAGAATCATAGAGTTGGAAGAGACCACAAGGGTCATCGAGTCCAACCCCCTGCCAAGCAGGAACCACCATCAGAGCACTCCTGACATATGATTGTCAAGCCTCTGCTTAAAGACCTCCAAAGAAGGAGACTCCACCACACTCCTTGGCAGCAAATTCCACTGTCGAACAGCTCTTACTGTCAGGAAGTTCTTCCTAATGTTTAGGTGGAATCTTCTTTCTTGTAGTTTGGATCCATTGCTCCGTGTCCGCTTCTCTGGAGCAGCAGAAAACAACCTTTCTCCCTCCTCTATGTGACATCCTTTTATATATTTGAACATGGCTATCATATCACCCCTTAACCTCCTCTTCTCCAGGCTAAACATGCCCAGCTCCCTTAGCCGTTCCTCATAAGGCATCGTTTCCAGGCCTTTGACCATTTTGGTTGCCCTCCTCTGTACACGTTCCAGTTTGTCAGTGTCCTTCTTGAACTGTGGTGCCCAGAACTGGACACAGTACTCCAGGTGAGGTCTGACCAGAGCAGAATACAGTGGCACTATTACTTCCCTTGATCTAGATGCTATACTCCTATTGATGCAGCCCAGAATTGCATTGGCTTTTTTAGCTGCCGCGTCACACTGTTGGCTCATGTCATGTTTGTGGTCAACCAAGACTCCTAGATCCTTTTCACATGTACTGCTCTCAAGCCAGGTGTCACCCATCTTGTATTTGTGCCTCTCATTTTTTTTGCCCAAGTGCAATACTTTACATTTCTCCCTGTTAAAATTCATCTTGTTTGTTTTGGCCCAGTTCTCTAATCTGGAGCAGAGGATCCCAAACTCAGTTGGCCTTTTGCCCCCCCTTCAGAAAAAAATGTCTCCCACGAAATCTCGCTTCTTCATACAAAGGAGTCCCTGGGACTTTAACTCAGTGTGACATCGCTCAGCGTCATTGCAGAACAGAGGAAACATCTGCTAATGGTTTTCCAAAGCTGGACAAGGAGATGGAGTAGACACCCCACCACGGGGAGGAAAGGGGGGAAAGAAAGGAGAGGAGTAAAGAGCGGGATCCCAGCCCAGAGTCTGGCTGCTGCATTGGGGACCAGTTTCCCAGTGTCTCCCAGGGCAGCTCCCCACGGAGGCCACTGCAGCAATCCCCTCGCACCCAGAGCATGGCATCCCAGGACCACATCCTCTCTGTCCCAAAGGGGTTGTTGCTGGCAAAGCAGCCGGAAATGGGCGCTGCTACTCCCTGAGCCTCCAGGGAGCTTGGCATCAATGGCTGTGCGTGTGTTCAGCCATCTAAGAGAAGAATAATAATAAATTAGCTGCCTAAATTTCAAAGGAGATGTCTTTGGCCCCGCCCACTTGGCCCTCAGGGGGTTGACCAGATACATTCCTGGCCCTCAGAGCAAAGAAAAAGGGACCCCACCCCAGGAGTCTGACTTGAAAGTGGCAGAGAGTCCAAGAAAAAGAAAAGAAAATAGAATTTGGGCAACTAGCTGGTTTTAAACTTAATAAGGCCAAGATGAAAAGGTTAACTAAAAATACAGTTTAAGATATGGTGGAAGAATTGCAAGGCAAGTATTTGGGAATATGGTTAACAGCAAAGAGTATGAATTTAGCTGGCCCTCAGAGCAAAGAAAAAGAGACCCCACCCCAGGAGTCTGTCATGAGAGCGGGAGAAATGTGCCCAGAAGTGGGGGTGGGGGGAGAGCAACTCCTGAGGACCCCCCGGGTGAGGACCCCCACTTGAGCCAAGCATCCATTTTTCACAAGATACAAATGACTCCTTGGTCAGTCTGTTCTGACTTCATGCATTTACTTTAGGGAAGCATTTAATGTTTGATGAATTACTGGATTTTAATATTTTGTTGGAAGCCGCCAAGAGTGGCTGGGGAAGCCCAGCCAGATGGGTGGGGTATAAATAAATTATTATTATTATTATTATTATTATTATTATTATTATTATTATTTACTGGGAGGCAGGAGCAACCAGGCTGATTCACATCGCATAAATCCCTTCCGTTGCCTCCACATTTTGCATTGCAATCTTCCTTCTAGGAGGGCTAGAGTACGGTTACCAGATATTTTTCAATGAATCTGGGGACCCCCTTTTTTGGGGGGATGGTGAGGCAAAAGACCCTGGCTCCCTCTCCTTCTGCCAGAAGCCCCCCTCCCTGCTCGTCTCTCAGAGCCAGGAGACGTCTGACAATGGAGGAGCAAAGGCAGGCTGCACACTGGCGCACTGTTGGATTGCTTGCAAGAATGGTCAGGGTTGGCCCTGTCCATAAGAAATCCAGTTGCAGCAGATGAATGTCCGTAATTAAAACACAGAATAAAAGAATTCCATTAAAGCGTTGAAATAAGCATCCAGAATTAAAATGTGCAGCAAAGCCATCCTATTGAAACAGCGCAGCAATTAACAGGAAGGAAATAACAGAGCATTGTGTAGCAGATCATATTTCTGCTGTCTCAGAGGACATTTCCCTTTTTCTTTTAGGGTCCAGTGTGCTTTGAAGACATCTCTGTCTGTTTCACGGACGAGGAGTGGGCGTTGCTGGATCCTGACCAGAGAGCTCTGCATAAGGACGTCATGGAGGAGAATCGGGGGATCGTGGCCTCTCTTGGTAAGGCTCCCTGTGGGATTGTCCTATCTGCCTGGAAATTCAAAAAATACCTCTATGTGACAAACCTCATACATTTCCACAGAGCTCAACAGCGCCCCCTACAACACCTGGGAACCTAACACCCCCACAATAAACCTTGAACAGTAAATTACTGTTTTTTTTCCTTATATATATAATTTTTAAAATTGTTTTCCATTTAATATTGTACATTTGTGTCATCATTATCCGCTATACCACCCTGGCTCTTTAGAGCCTCAACTTCCTTCCCTGCCGCCTCAGATTTCGAAATTAACATTTATATCATTGCAATTTGTACATTTTCCAATTCCTATTACACTCATTACAGAATGGCTCAAAATTTAAATATAGAAAGGTAGAAAATTTCTCATTATAAGTCTTCAGACAACCCTGCAAGTGATGTTAATTGCTTACAATAATCTTTCAGATATCGTATAAATTTACTCCAACCCTTCTGGAATCCTTAATCGTGCTGGTTTTCCTGTCAGTGTCACCAGATTTGCAAAGCCCATCATTTTCATCTGCCAATCTTCTAACAGAAATTCTCACCATGTCAATTAATACTTAGTTTGGGAACCTTTAGCTTTAATTCTGGCCTTACAACGCCTTCCCATGGAGTGAAGCAAGTTTCTTAGTTCTGCAGCTGTAATAATACGAAACCAAGATCCAATTATTGCCTCTGTTAATTGGGCTTTATTGCTGGGTTGCTTCTGACTAACACGTTTCTTTAGTTGGCTCCATAGATTTTCAATTTGGTTAAGGTCTGGGCTATTCCCAGGCCATTCCAGCAGTGGAATATGATTATCTTGAAACCACCTTTTGCACACAGCAGCAACAAGACATGGAGGTGAATCTTGTTGAAATAGAAAACAAACAAACAGATAGAAAGGTTCATTATCTGGGAAAAGATCACATGCAGAACGCTTCAGTTTGGGCTCAAGTATTTCATTTATGTATTTTGGGGCATTTACATTCCTTTGATGACACAAATTCGTCCCACACCTTTTGCTCGCATATTTCATGCCATCAGTACCAAGCAAGGAGGTTTGGGTCTCATCACTCCAAAGAACACTGTCCCTGTTACAATATTTTTTTAATTTTTTTTTTTAATTTTTTATTTTTTCCAATGCAAAATCATAACAAAAATTACAAACATTGAATCCAAAAAAATACTATACAAACAAACAAAACGGAACATACAAAAAAAAAAAAAAACCCAGAAAAAAAGGGGAACAAAACAGAATCAAACGAAAACGAAAAAGCACACATTTACAGGAAAACAAAACATATCACTACGTACATTTACACATATTGACTTCCTTCCTTTGTTCTAAAACCTCAGTAAATTTACTCTTACTGTATTGTTGTGTCTGGTTAAATTACTTTCATCTTTATACTTTTTTTTTTTATATATACACCATTTTTTTCCCCTTTAACCCTGTAAAGCATCATTCATTACATACCAATATACTTACTCCAGAACAATGTTTTTTCATATACTCTTTTGCACAACCCCATTCTTTTAATAATTTCTGGTTCGATTGTCCCCTTATAAATGCTGTGAGTCTTGCCAGATTTATGTATTCACAAAATTTAATTTGCCAATCTTTCACTGATGGAATTTTCCTCCCTTTCCAGTTTTTTGCTATAAGCATCCTGGCAGCTGTTGTTGCATAAAGGAACACTTTCCTTTGATTTTCGGGAATATCGTTTGTAATTAAGCCTAAAAGGAATGCCTCTGGTTTTTTACTGAAAGATATTTTAAACATCTTTTTGAGTTCTTCGTAAATTTCGTTCCAGAATTGTTTAATAGGTCGGCATTCCCACCACATGTGAAACATTGTTCCTATTTCTTTTTTACATCTCCAACAGGTATTTGAATTTAATTTATAAATTTTAGCCAATTTTACCGGAGTTAAGTACCATTGGTACACCATTTTCATAAAGTTTTCTCTTATTATGTAACATGCCGTGAACTTAATATCATGTTTCCATAATTTCTCCCATTGTTCTAGCCGAATCACATATCCTATATCACATGCCCATTTGATCATGACTTCTTTTACTTCTTCATCCTTTAATTCCCATTCTAATAAGAAATTATACATTTTGGATATATTTTTTTTTGAGTTTTGTAATAATACTTTTTGTAATTTTGATTCATCTTTTTCAAATCCTATTGTTTTATCCTGATTGAATATTTGTGCAATTTGGTGATATTGAAACCATGTAGTACAGTATTGGGTCACCTCTTCATATGGTCTTAATTTTAGTTGGCCCTGTTCTTCCTTTAGGAGCTGCTGGTATGTCGCCATTTTTCCTATAGTATTTTTCTTTTTAGCAGATGTTACTTCTAACGGTGAGACCCACCATGGGGTTTTCGGTTCTAACAACCTTCTATATCTCACCCAGACCTTGTATAATGCATTTCTAATTACGTGGTTTAGGAATTCTTTATGTACTGCCACTTTGTTATAAATTAAATAGGCATGCCAACCATATCTGTTGTTCCATCCCTCCAAATCCAAAATGTCACTGTTATCCAATTTGATCCAATCCTTGATCCAAGTAAAGCATGCCGCATCATGATATAGTCTCAGGTCTGGGAGTCCAAAACCTCCCCTCTCTTTTGTGTCGGTTAGTAATTTATATTTGATCCGTGGGTTTTTGCCTTGCCATATAAACTTTGTTAGGTCCGTTTTCCATTTTTTAAAACAATCATCTTTACCTATTATGGGAATCATTTGAAAAAGGAACAATAGTTTTGGTAAAATATTCATTTTAATAGCTGAAATTCTACCCCAGAGTGTTAAATTCAGTCTTGTCCAAGTTTCCATTTCTCTTTTTGTTTCTTCCCAGTTTTTTTTATAATTATCTGCAAACAAATTTATATTTTTCATTGTTATTTGTATTCCTAGATATTTCACTTTTTTTACAATTTGTAATCCAAATTTTTCTACCAGTTCCTTTTTCTCTTGATCTCCCATGTTTTTTACCATTAGTTTCGTTTTTTCTTTATTCAAGGCAAAACCTGAGACCCTTCCAAAGTTTCCCATTTTTTCTAGAGCCTTTGCTATGCTTTCCTTTGGGTTTTCCACCATTAAGACTAAATCATCTGCAAATGCCCTTATTTTGTATATTTTCTCTCCTAGGGATATTCCATTTATTTCTTGATCCAGTCTGATTTCTTGATTTAATATTTCCAAAACCAAAATAAATAATAACGGTGAAAGTGGGCACCCTTGTCTGGTGCCCTTCTGTATTTTAAAATAATCAGTTGTGTCATTATTTATTATTATATTTGCTTCTTGTTGTTCATAAATTGCTTTTAGCCCTCTTGTAATTTGGTCCCCCATGTCCATCTGGTCTAATAATATTTTTAGAAATTTCCATGATACTTTGTCAAACGCCTTTTCCGCGTCCACAAAAACAAAGGCTACCTTCTTACTCGGTTTCATGTCTAAATACTCGATCATATCAATCACTGTTCTTATGTTATCACTCATTTTCCTGCCCGGCAAGAACCCTGCCTGCTCTTTATTTATGCAATCCTGCAAAACTGTCTTTAATCTTGTTGCCAATATTTGTGCGTAGATCTTATAATCATTATTTAGTAATGATATTGGTCTGTAATTGGTTATAAACTCTTTACTTCGTCCTTGTTTTGGGATTACTACTATGTGAGCCTGTTTCCAGGTGTTGGGAATCTTCCCGTCTTCTAGTATTCTATTTAAGAGTGTTTTCATAGGTGATAATAATGGTTCCTCTAATTTTTTGTAATGTATTGCAGTAAGACCATCTGGACCTGGTGATTTTCCCAGTTTCATCTTAATTATCGCTTGATGAAGCTCTGTCGTGGTTATTGGGGAGTTTAGATCTTGAATCTTTTCTTTCTTAATTTTAGGTATATCCTTTCCATATAAATACTTTTTTATTTCATCTTCTGTCTCATTTCCTGCTTTATATAGCTTGTTATAATATTTTATAAAGCACTTTTTAACTTCTTCAGGATTATCTAAAGTTCTCCCTTCTTCCACTATTTTATCAATCAGTTTTTCCTTTTGTCTTTTTTTCAATTGCCAGGCTAGCATCTTTCCGGGTTTATTTGCAAATTCAAACGACCTTTGTTTCATCCATTTAATATTATCCTCAATTTCACTATTTAATATTGCTGAAGCCTGGGTTTGTAATATTTTTAGTTTTTGGTTTATTAGATCATTTTTTGGTTGTTTTGTTAATAATTTTTCATTTATTCCTATTTCTTTCCTTATTTGTTCTAGTTTTTGTTCTCTGATTCTTTTCCTTATTGCACTTTGTTGTATGTAAAAGCCTCTTATGAAAGCTTTACTTGCATCCCATATTGTCCTGATGTCTGTATCCTGTTCTTTATTTAATTCAAAAAATTCTTTCATTAGTTCTTGCGCTGTCCCTGTTACAATATAGAAGCAATGCTGCTGCGAGCTGATTGCTTGGAAACGTCACATGATGTTGGGAGTGACTGTGGGAAACAGACAGCACCGGAATTAGCTCAGAGTGTAATATGAGCTGCACAGGAAGTGTTTGTTCAGTCGTCTGCTGGAGTTTGAAGAGAGCAGACATGTTTTTTGTAACAATGCAAAGACAGAAATAAAGCCATGTAAATACGTTTCTGTCTATCTCTTTCCCCTGCCGGGGGGCAGGAAAGAGGGGTGTGTTCTTCTCACGCTGAGAAGGATCGCCTATCGCGACCTCTGCCTGGCTCCTGCCGGGAGAGCAGACCGGGAGGTCAACAGGAGACCAAGCCGGGTGCCTGGGAGAGTTGCCAGTTTCTCCTGATAAAAGCTTGGAATCCATTGTTCCGCTGTCCAGTTACCATGGCTTTCAGCCCAGTTTAATCTTTTCCACCTTTGCTTGAGAGATAATGGCTTTTTCCTTAGAATTCTAGCATTTAGACTAGTCCTTGCGCTCAAATTCACATTACATTGCCCCATGTCATCTTGTAAACACCCAGATGATTTTTTTCCGTCACGTAGGTGCAGTCTCTCCATTTTCGATCATAACTTGCTGTTGTGCACCTTTTCCTGCCTTTACCAGTCTGATTTTGTAGTAACTGAGTCAAATATATAGAAAGGCCAGCTTTGGTTGTTTCCCCCAATCTTGTTTCTAATTTCTTCATAATTGTAGCCTTGCTCACTTAATAGTACTAATTTACATGGCTTTCTGGGTGACCAGTCAACTCTTTGTGCCATTTTTAAAATTTTATTATGTCTGCAAACTCACTAAATGAAATAAGACAAAAAAACCAACCAACTTGATCACAGAACACACTGACAAAATCACTGAAATCACATAACACACTGACAAAAGTCAACCTAAGCAAGTTGTGCTTGCTTTTTCTGGTTATTTGACCATAACTTTTAATAAAATACTGTGGCAGCAGCAAGACGCAAACACGTACAGTCAATTAAAAGTTGGTTTTATTCCAGAAAAAACATGCCTCTCTGCCCCCATGACTTATGGCTACCCTGATGATGACTCAACTAAATCCTCAGCTTTGTTCCTCTTCCTCCGGAAACAACGCGTGAAAACGAATCTCTTCTGTCACTTCTGTGATGTCAATTTCCCCTTTTCTTGTACCGCTCCTCTCCCGCATTCCTTCAGGCTGAGAGGCTTGGAAACTGGCTCAGACAAACTATTATCTGATAACTCCTGTATTTATCTGGGCTGTGACCTCCCCCCTGTACTTTCCTCTGTTCTTCCCATAACAATCCTCCCTTTGTGGTATAGTGGTTAAGAGCAGTAGACTCGTAATCTGGGCACCCGGGTTCACGTCTCCGCTCCTCCACATGCAGCTGCTGGGTGACCTTGGGCCAGTCACACTTCTTTGAAGTCTCTCAGCCCCAACCACCTCACAGAGTGCTTGTTGTGGGGGAGGAAGGGAACGGAGAATGTTAGCCGCTTTGAGACTCCTTCGGGTAGTGATAAAGCGGGATATCAAATCCAAACTCCTCTTCTTCTTCTTCTTTTCCCTCTGGGCTCCCGTCCAATCTGGCAGCTGCTGCTGTTCGCTTGCTGGCTCCAGCCTTACATCACCCCCCCCTCTAGGGGCCCCCTCCTGTTCCTCCTGCCTCTCCTCTTCCTCTCTTGGGGTGCTCTGGGCCACTTCCCACCATTCCTCCTCATTGTCCTCCCTCCTGGTTGCTGCTCGTCTGCTTCTTCCTCCCACTCGGGCTCATTCTCCCCTTCTTCTTCCCATTTCAGCTCTTCCTCTACCCAACCTTGGGGTTTGGGTTTCCTGGGGTACCTACAATGAAACTCGCTCTGCAACCTTGGTACATGTATGTTTCCTGTGCTCTCCCATGAATTCTCTTCTGGTCCATACCCCTTCCAGGACACAAAATACTGCACCCTCTACCTCTCCTGCCAGAGTCTAGTAGCTCGTCCACCTCGTATTCAGGTTCACCCTCCACCAATATCGGCAAGGGTGGTGGTTCCTTCCTCTCCTGATACGGGTGTCTCAGCATCAGTGGAGATAGAAGCAACCGATGGAACACCAGATGCATCTTCATTGACTCAGATAGGCGTAGCTTGAACAACACAGGGTTGATTTGTTCCACCACTTCAAAGGCCCCACCCTTTGCGGTTCCAGCTTACGGCACCATCCCTTGCTCGGCCAGTCTTTTGTGGACAACCATACTTGGTCCCCCACCCTTATCTCCTTGCCCACCTGCCTGTGTTTATCTGCTTCCGCCTTGTACTGAGCCTTCGCCCTTTCTAGGTGATCCTGCAAAATACTGTGCAGCACTTCCATTTCTTCTGCATACTGTTCTGCTGCTGGCACTGTGAGGTTGTCCCCCTGCCCTGGAAACATCCGTGGGTGTCTCCCTTGACAAGCAAAAAATGGTGTTTGTTGTGTCGATGAGTGTATTGCGTTATTGTAAGCGAATTCAGCCAGTGCCAAGTTGTCTACCCAGTCATCTTGTTGGTAATTCACATAACATCATAGATCCTGCTGCAATGTGGCCTTCGTCCTCTCTGACACTGTTTGTCTGTGGGTGTTTAGCTGACAAGAGGCATATTTCCACCTTCAGCGGTTACATCAGTTTTCTCCAAAACTGGGCTGTGAATTGTATTCCGCTATCTGACACAATCTTCCATGGTAGTCCAAACTTCCATGGTAGTCCATGCTTGGCGGGGGGTTGGACTCGATGACCCTTGTGGTCTCTTCCAACTCTATGATTCTATGATTCTATGATCCATGCAGTTCGAACACATGTTCCACGAAGAGTTGCGCTGTCTCGTGTGCCGAGGGTAGTTTCTCGGAGGGTACAAAATGTGCCATCTTTGAAAAAAGATCCACCACAACCCAGATCACTGTCTGTTTCTGCGACTCTCGCAAGTCGGTGATGAAATCCATGGCAATGGTTTCCCTCCTGGTCGATCGTTCGGGAGCATCAAAACCTTCCTTGTGCCTGAACATCACAGCGACTGATGGCAACAGACATCAGCACACTTAGGAATCTGCAGAGTCTTCACAGCCTGTGTAACAGAACCAGCAACTCAGCATTTTGGCTAATCTACTTTATTTACATATAAAACACTCGGAGCATTCTGACTTAGCTCCTTCCTTTTTCACATCAGACAGCAAAGAGAGAGAACAAAGGATAATAGTCCTACTTCACGGAACACAGTAACACAAACATCCTGTCTCTGTCATTTCCCACTCTGTGGAATGAAAACATACACCGTCATGTGATAGACAACAATCCCATGACTGCAGACACGGGGAATGAATCTCCAATAGGTAGTGGTTGTAGTAGGCCTGCTGGGGTCTCGCGGGTCCTCTGCCCGTTGACAGGTGTTACACGCCCATACATACTCCTTGACCTCCTCTTGCATCCTTGGCCGCCAGAAGTCTTGCATTACTAGGCATTCTGTCTTCCATTGCCCAACAGGGCCTGCCATCGGACTATTGTGGCATTGTCTGAGTACCTTGGCTCAGAGTTCCCCTTCTGGGACGTAGAGGGCTCCCCCTCTGTACAGCAACCCTCCTCTCTGTGAAATCCTTTGCATCACTCCCCCATTTTGTATCACCTCTTTCTTCTGAGCAAACCCATCTTCCCCCATTGGCTTCAGAAACTTGGCCATCATCGCTGCCAGTCACAGTTGCTCAGGATTGAGGATCAGTCTCTGTTCCGGCACGGTTTCAGTTCCGAAGTATTTTGGCTTCCTGGACCATGCATCTGCTCCCTGGTTCTGTGACCCCAACACACCCAATTTCCTTCAGTTCTTCTTCATTTGTTCCTGAGGCTCAAATCTCTTTTTGCCTCCATTGCAGATTGTGATGAATTGCAGATCGAGAACAAGGATGACCACGACAAAATCCCCAGAGAGGAGAAGCCACGTAAGAATTTGGAGTGTGGAGAGAGCTCCCATTCCAGTTCCCAACAAAGAAATCTCAATGGAAAGAAACACTATCAGTGCATGGAATGTGGAAAGAGCTTCAGTCAGAGCTCTGATCTCAATTCCCACCAAAAAATTCATACTGGGGAGAAACCCTTTCAGTGCATGGAATGTGGAAAGAGCTTCAGTCAGAGCTCCTCTCTCACTTCCCATCAAAGACTTCATACAGGGGAGAAACCCTATCAGTGTGCAGAATGTGGAAAGAGCTTCAGTCAGAGCTCCTCTCTCACTTCCCATCACAGAATTCATACAGGGGGAAAACCCTATCAGTGTGCAGAATGTGGAAAGAGCTTCAGTCACAGCTCCAATCTCACTTCCCATCAAAGAATGCATACAGGGGAGAAACCCTATCAGTGTGCAGAATGTGGAAAGAGCTTCAGTCAGAGCTCCTCTCTCACTTCCCATCACAGAATTCATACAGGGGGAAAACCCTATCAGTGTGCAGAATGTGGAAAGAGCTTCAGTCACAGCTCCAATCTCACTTCCCATCAAAGAATGCATACAGGGGAGAAACCCTATCAGTGTGCAGAATGTGGAAAGAGCTTCAGTCAGAGCTCCTCTCTCACTTCCCATCAAAGACTTCATACAGGGGAGAAACCCTATCAGTGTGCAGAATGTGGAAAGAGCTTCAGGAAGAGCTCCGATCTCACTTCCCATCAAAGAATTCATACAGGGGAGAAACCCTATCAGTGCATGGAATGTGGAAAGAGCTTCAGTCAGAGCTCCTCTCTCACTTCCCATCACAGAATTCATACAGGGGGAAAACCCTATCAGTGTGCAGAATGTGGAAAGAGCTTCAGTCACAGCTCCAATCTCACTTCCCATCAAAGAATGCATACAGGGGAGAAACCCTATCAGTGTGCAGAATGTGGAAAGAGCTTCAGTCAGAGCTTCGCTCTTACTTCCCATCAAAGAATTCATACAGGGGAGAAACCCTATCAGTGTGGGGAATGTGGAAAGAGCTTCCGTATGAGCTGCCATCTCACTTCCCATCAAAGAATTCATACAGGGGAGAAACCTTATGAGTGCATGGAATGTGGGAAGAGCTTCAGTCACAGCTCCAATCTCACTTCCCATCAGAGAATTCATACAGGTGAGAAACCCTATCAGTGCATGGAATGTGGAAAGAGCTTCAGTCAGAGCTCCGATCTCAATTCCCATAAAAAAATTCATACTGGGGAGAAACCATATCAGTGCATGGAATGTGGAAAGAGCTTCAGTATGAAGACCTCTCTCACTTCCCATCAGAGAATTCATACAGGGGAGAAACCATATCAGTGCTTTGAATGTGGAAAGAGCTTCAGGCAGAGCTCCTCTCTCACTTCCCATCAAAGAATTCATACAGGGGAAAAACCCTATCAGTGCATGGAATGTGGAAAGAGCTTCAGTCAGAGTAATGATCTTACTTCCCATCAAAGAATTCATACAGGGGAGAAACCCTATCAGTGTGCAGAATGTGGAAAGAGCTTCAGTCACAGCCCCTATCTCACTTCCCATCACAGAATTCATACAGGGGAGAAACCCTATCAGTGCATGGAATGTGGAAAGAGCTTCAGTCAGAGCTCCTCTCTCACTTCCCATCACAGAATTCATACAGGGGGAAAACCCTATCAGTGTGCAGAATGTGGAAAGAGCTTCAGTCACAGCTCCAATCTCACTTCCCATCAAAGAATGCATACAGGGGAGAAACCCTATCAGTGCATTGAATGTGGAAAGAGCTTCAGTATGAAGGCCTCTCTCACTTCCCATCAAAGAATTCATACAGGGGAAAAACCCTATCAGTGCATGGAATGTGGAAAGAGCTTCAGTCACAGCCCCTATCTCAATTCCCACCAAAAAATTCATACAGGGGAGAAACCCTTTCAGTGCATGGAATGTGGAAAGAGCTTCAGGAAGAGTGGTCATCTCACTTCCCATCAACTAATTCATACAGGGGAGAAACCCTATCAGTGCATGGAATGTGGAAAGAGCTTCAGTCACAGCCAAAGTGTGACTTCCCATCAAAGAATTCATACAGGGGAGAAACCCTATCAGTGTGTGGAATGTGGAAAGAGCTTCAGTATGAGCTGCCATCTCACTTCCCATCAAAGAATTCATACAGGGGAGAAACCTTATGAGTGCATGGAATGTGGAAAGAGCTTCAGTAGGAGCTCCGCTCTCACTTCCCATCAAAGAATTCATACAGGGGAGAAACCCTATCAGTGCATGGAATGTGGAAAGAGCTTCAGTCAGAGATCTGATCTCAATTCCCATAAAAAAATTCATACTGGGGAGAAACCATATCAGTGCATGGAATGTGGAAAGAGCTTCAGTATGAAGACCTCTCTCACTTCCCATCAGAGAATTCATACAGGGGAGAAACCATATCAGTGCTTTGAATGTGGAAAAAGCTTCAGGCAGAGCTCCTCTCTCACTTCCCATCAAAGAATTCATACAGGGGAAAAACCCTATCAGTGCATGGAATGTGGAAAGAGCTTCAGTCAGAGTAATGATCTTACTTCCCATCAAAGAATGCATACAGGGGAGAAACCCTATCAGTGTGTGGAATGTGGAAAGAGCTTTACTCGGAGGTACTCTCTCACTTGCCATCAAAGAGTTCATATTGGGGAGACATCAGCTTTAGGAGTTCAGCTTTAGGAGACAAGGAAATCTGCACTTTTTAAAAATGTGGTGAGAAGAGGGTTACATATGTGTATTTTGTATTTTTATATTGTGTTTTTGTTTTATGTTGTAACCGCCCTGACACGTGGCAACAGGAGTCAATCTTTAGACGCTGAGGGTTTTTTGCGCCCCCATAAAATATTTGAGGGGGCCACCACCCAAGTTAGTAGGCATTGCCATTCTAATGGCCTGCATGCATCATGTGTTTGATTGTGCAAGGCAGACCTTACCTGTCCCACCACCAATATTTTATTCAATTCAGCACCACTGGGTCAAGTATTATACAAATTAAACAAAGACATAAATCGCCCTCCTTTGCACATGTTCCAGCTTGTCAATATCCTTATTTATAATCATTTTTAAAATTTATGTACCCTTCGTCTGAAGATTTCACAATATAAACATACAGGATGAAAGCATGGCTTTCTCAAAAACAAGTCCAGCCAGATAAATCTCTCCTCCCCTTTTTATGGATGGAGTTACAAACTTTGTTGATCTGTGAGGAAGCCGGTAAAATGTGGGCTGAATGAGGAAACTGTTAACTGGATTTGACTGACCGAACCCAAACAGTCCTCCTTCATGGTTCCTCATCATCCTGGGGTGCTGCAGGGTTCTGTCCTGGGCCCGTTGTTGTTCAACGTCTTTATAAATGACTTGGATGAAGGAACTGAGGGGCTGCTCATCACATTTGCAGATGACACCAAATGGGGAGCAGAGGCCAATGTTGCAGAAGGCCGAATCAGATCAAGGGCAGGAATAGTACCACTTTATTTTGCCTTGGTCAGACCCCACCTTGAATACTGTGTTCAATTCTGGGCACCACAAGTTAAGTATCTTAAATATTGGTTGCCTGGAGAAATCAAGGTGGGGGAACACAATCCGTATTCCTTGAGTGCAGCTCATTTATAAAGTTGGTTTTATTCCAAGAAAAGAACAGATTACCAGGAGCTCTTCTCCCGCAAGCTGGTCGCCATTACGATGATGACTCATCTAAGTTCTCAGTGTCACGTTTCACCCTACAAATGCAACATGGGAGGAAACTTCTCTTCGTACTCTGTGACAAATTGTGTCCTTTTTCCTGGAACCCCCCTACGCTCTTGAATACTCGAAGGCTGGCCACCCATGTCTGAGTTCTGTGGAGTTCGGCCTTTCACCTACATTCTGGGAGAGTGTTTCCATGATACCCCCCTCCTTTTGCTCTGGGCCATCTTCCAACCCTGGCAGCTGCTTGGACTCTGACAGAGGTGTTGAAAACAAATGAAATTAGACAGAAGTGGGAATTTCCTGAAGGTATTTCCTTCACCTACAAAGATAGAAGAAAGATAGAAGAAAGACTTTTAAATCCCCAGAATTTGGAAAATTTTGGCGGAAATACAAAATAGACAAAATAGGCTTGGGACCTTTTAACATAACAATAATCCAAGTTTATACACCAACTACTGGTGCTGAAGAAACTGAAATTGACCAATTCTATGAAGACTTACAACACCTTATAGAAGTGACACCAAAGAAGGATGTTCTTCTCATTATAGGGGATTGGAATGCTAAAGTAGGGAATCAAGAGATAAAAGGAACAACTGGCAAATTTGGTCTTGGAATTCAAAACGAAGCAGGGCAAAGGCTAATAGAGTTCTGTCAAGAGAACAAGCTGGTCATCACAAACACTCTTTTCCAACAACACACGAGACGACTTTACACATGGACATCACCAGATGGGCAGCATCGAAATCAGATTGATTATATTCTCTGCAGCCAAAGATGGAGAAGCTCTATACAGTCAGCAAAAACAAGACCTGGAGCTGACTGTGGCTCAGATCATCAGCTTCTTATAGCAAAATTCAAGCTTAAACTGAAGAAAGTAGGAAAAACCACTGGGCCGGTAAGATACAATGTGAACCAAATCCCTTATGAATACACAGTGGAAGTGAGGAACAGGTTTAAGGATTTAGATTTGCTGGACAGAGTGCCTGAAGAACTATGGATGGAGGCTCGAAACATACAGGAGGCAGCAACGAAAACCATCCCAATGAAAAGGAAATGCAAGAAAGCAAAGTGGCTGTCCAATGAGGCCTTACAAATAGCGGGGGAGAGAAGGCAAGCAAAATGCGAGGGAGATAGATACAGGAAATTGAATGCAGAATTCCAAAAAATGGCAAGGAGAGACAAGAAGGCCTTCTTAAACGAGCAATGCAAAGAAATAGAGGAAAACAACAGAATGGGAAGAACCAGAGATCTGTTCAAGAAAATTGGATATGAAAGGAAGATTTCATTCAAAGATTACCATAATAAAGGACAAAAGTGGTAAGGACCTAACAGAAGCAGAAGACATCAAGAAGAGGTGGCAAGAATACACAGAGGAACTATACCAGAAAGATATGGATGTCTCGTACACCCCAGGTAGTGTGGTTGCTGACCTTGAGCCAGACATCCTGGAGAGTGAAGTCAAATGGGCCTTAGAAAGCATTACAAATAACAAGGCCAGTGGAAGTGATGGTATTCCAGCTGAACTATTTAAAATTTTAAAAGATGATGCTGTTAAGGTGCTACACTCAATATGCCAGCAAGTTTGGAAAACTCAGCAGTGGCCAGAGGATTGGAGAAGGTCAGTCTACATCCCAATCCCAAAGAAGGGCAGTGCTAAAGAATGCTCCAACTACCGCACAATTGCACTCATTTCACACGCTAGCAAGGTTATGCTTAAAATTCTTCAAGGAAGGCTCAAGCAGTATGTGGACCGAGAACTCCCAGAAGTGCAAGCTGGATTTAGAAGAGGCAGAGGAACCAGAGACCAAATTGCAAATATGCGCTGGATTATGGAGAAAGCTAGAGAGTTCCAGAAAGACATCTACTTCTGCTTCATTGACTATGCAAAAGCCTTTGACTGTGTCAACCACAGCAAACTATGGCAAGTTCTTAAAGAAATGGGAGTGCCTGATCACCTCATCTGTCTCCTGAGAAATCTCTATGTGGGACAAGAAGCTACAGTTAGAACTGGATATGGAACAACTGATTGGTTCAAAATTGGGAAAGGAGTACGACAAGGCTGTATTTTGTCTCCCTGCTTATTTAACTTATATGCAGAATTCATCATGCGAAAGGCTGGGCTGGATGAATCGCTAGCCGGAATTAAGATTGCTGGAAGAAATATCAACAACCTCAGATATGCAGATGACACAACCTTGATGGCAGAAAGTGAGGAGGAATTAAAAAACCTTTTATTGAGGGTGAAAGAGGAGAGCGCAAAATATGGTCTGAAGCTCAACATCAAAAAAACGAAGATCATGGCCACTGGTCCCATCACCTCCTGGCAAATAGAAGGGGAGGAAATGGAGGCAGTGAGAGATTTTACTTTCTTGGGCTCCATGATCACTGCAGATGGTGACAGCAGCCACGAAATTAAGAGACGCCTGCTTCTTGGGAGGAAAGCAATGACAAACCTAGACAGCATTTTAAAAAGTAGAGACATCACCTTACCAACAAAGGTCCGTATAGTTAAAGCTATGGTTTTCCCAGTAGTGATGTATGGAAGTGAGAGCTGGACCATAAAGAAGGCTGATCGCCGAAGAATTGACGCTTTTGAATTATGGTGCTGGAGGAAACTCTTGAGAGTCCCATGGACTGCAAGAAGATCAAATGCATTCATTCTTAAGGAAATCAGCCCTGAGTGCTCACTGGAAGGACAGATCGTGAAGCTGAGGCTCCAATACTTTGGCCACCTCATGAGAAGAGAAGACTCCCTGGAAAAGACCGTGATGTTGGGAAAGATGGAGGGCACAAGGAGAAGGGGACGACAGAGGACGAGATGGTTAGACAGTGTTCTTGAAGCTACAAACATGAATCTGACCAAACTGCGGGTGGCAGTGGAAGACAGGAGTGCCTGGCGTGCTCTGGTCCATGGGGTCACGAAGAGTCGGACACGACTGAACGACTAAACAACAACAACAACAAGGCTTGGGAGGGGGTACAGCTCAAGAAAGAGAAGAAAGTGAACAAGGACAGGAAAGTCCAGGAGGATAAGAAAAGAAGCAGAGTTTCCCACAACTATATTATTGTACTTAATTGCAGTTCCGTATTTGATGTTGATATTTGATGTTGATATTTGAGTTTGTGTCTAATAAAGATTAATGAATTTGAACATTATATCGTGGAACATCAACGGTTTGAACAATAAGGTAAAAAGGAATAAAAGTGAGCGAATCTTAAAAAAGAAAAATTGGGACATCATTGGTCTCCATGAAACACATATAGCTAAGAAACATGACAGAGTTTTCATAGATAAGAAATTAGGAACAGAATACATAGCTTCAGATGTTTCCAAAAAGAGAGGAATATATATATATAAACCAAAAGAGATGCAAAAATACCACTTAAAGATGACAAAGGAAGAATATTAGGAATACAGTTGACAAAAGGCAGAGAAGAAATAATTTTGGTGGGGGTATACGCACCAAGTGGAAATAAAACAAACTTCAAAAAAAAACAACCTTGAAGATAAGCTATTAGAATACAGTAATGACAGTATGATCATCATGGGAGACTTCAACGGAGTAACATCCCTGGCTCTAGATAGAACGGAGAGAGACATAACATCAAGAAAAGGGAAGTTCCCAATAACATTTAATCAATTGGTAGAAGATCTGAACTTAAAAGATGCTTGGAGAGAGAAACAGATAAGGGACAGACAATATACCTTCTATGCATATGCTAAAAAATCAGATGCAATCCAGACTTCAAATAATGTAATAACTTTTCGAAGAAAAGTTGAGATCCTCCCGAAAATGATATCAGACCATAATCTGGTAATGATGGAACTAAAATATAATAAAATTAAAAACAGAAGTTGGAGGTTGAATGGAAGATTATTAAATGATGAGAAAATATTAGAGATAACCGGATAGTCCTAGAAAGAACAGAGATCTTAGATTTGGAAAGCTACAATAATAGGTTTGGATGACACACCTATTTAAGTTACAATAAGAGCAAAGCCCATACAGATTTCAACAACCATATTATAAGAAATGCCTTGTATAAAGTTTGGATAAAACACCAGCCGCTCTTGGGACCATTGACACCCTGGCGGCTGTCCCTGCTTGAAGCCCATGCGGTGAAAATTTATAATATACAAATATTAAAAAACGACCAAGGGAGAGTCATAGTGGTACAGGTTGCGGTGCAAGGCTAAACAAATTTATTGATAGGAATGTATGCTCCAAATGAAAAATAAATGAGAATTTTATAAAAAGTTGGAGAATGATTTAATGGAATTTGCAGATCTAGAAATGATTTTGATGGGCGATCTGAACAGAGTGATGTCATTGGAAATGGACAGAACAATTAGGAAAAAGGATACTAAGGAGGGCAGACTTCCAAAAACTTTCTTTGAATTGGTTGACAATTTCAATTTGATAGATATTTGGAGAACCAAACCTTGGTTAGATAGAGAATTCACATTTCATTGTGATGTATACGAAAGCAGTTCAAGAATCCATACGATATGGGTGTCTAAAGAATTAGAATTGAAGGTAAGAAAAATACAGATACAGTGGTAACTCAGGTTAAGTATTTGATTCATTCCTGAGGTCTGTTCTTAACCTGAAAGTGTTCTTAACCTGAAGCACCGCTTTAGCTAATGGGGCCTCCTGCTGCTGCCTTCAATTGGACATTCTGGGATCCAAAGAGAAGCTGGGATCGGCTGCTGGGATCCAGCCTGTCCCACTTTGAACAGCACAGTCGTGGGCTATCCATTCTGGCCCTCTGCTCCCCTGAGCAAATGCAATAGAAGCTGAGGCTCCGGGGTGGATGGTGGGGAGAGTAGAGTTGAAAGGGAGCCCCAGGGTTCTGTAGTCTAAGGTTACCATTTTTTTTTTCAAAGAATCCGGGGAGACTTCTTTTTTCTTTTTCTTTTTTGAAAAGGGGGGAGGGAGTTATTTTTAAAAAGTTATTTTAATTTTTTCCCCAGAAGTAGTGTCTTCTCTTCTGTGATCTCCTCTGTCACACGGCCTTCCTCTGGGCCCTGGCCTGCTGTCTTGTGACGCTAGCTGCCGTGGGGTAGGCTGCTCGGGTCTGGACTGTCTCCGCCACGTGTCCTTGCCCTCCTGGTGCGCTCCTACCTGTCCTTGGTGGTGGCGGCTGTGGCATGGCAAGGTTGGGGCTCCCCTCTTTTTTCTCCTTCCTCTTTCTCTCTCTTCTCCTTTCCACCTTGTCCCTGCCTTGACTCCGGGGTTTTTTTAAAAAAAATAATATTTATTAAAAGTTTAATAGTTACAGGGAAAAAAAGGGGGGGGGGACAATAAAAAAATGAACAAACAATACATCAAAAACACAAAGAAAAAAAGCCCTTTTCCCTGCAAGCTCTTCCTCTGGTTTCTGGCCAAGGGAGGGAGATGCTCAGAGTGTTATGTATTGAAGTTCTCACTCTGGCCACCAGGAGTATCGTGTACAGTGGTACCTCAGGTTAAGAACCTAATTTGTTCCGGAAACTGTTCTGAACCTGAAGCACCACTTTAGCTAATGGGGCCTCCTGCTGCCGCTGCGCCGCCAGAGCACGATTTCTGTTCTCATCCTGAAGCAAAGTTCTTAATCCAAGGTACTTTTTCTGGGTTGGCGGAGTCTGTAACCTGAGGCGTCTGCAACCTGAAGCGTTTGTAACCCGAGGTATCACTGTATATAGTTTTCACTCAGGTCCACGTCAGTTACTTTAGGCGGGAAACCCTGGGTTGTTGTTGCCACAATGTTGACAGCCTATAAAAGCCGGCCGGCTGAGCTGGTTACTGTTCAGTTCTGTTCCCACTTACAAATAAAGAGCTGCTTTGGGAAAATCGCTGCATTGTCTACCCACTATTGAACACAGAGCCCAGCCAAGAGCCAAAATCCCACCCCCCCAATAAAGCACCCCTTGCCAGAGGCAGAGCCAGGGGGAAGCTGCCCCCTTAGAGCCATTCAGAATGATAGAAATCAGAGTTCTGCCCTGGCTAAGCGAGTGTGCAATGCGGGGAGGAGGGGGCTGAGCTGGGGGACTCGGCCCTGCAAGGGTTAAAGGGAACCGAGCTGCCTTCCTAGAGAGGCCAGGATGAGGTTTCCGGCTTCCCAGGCAGCAAGGCTCTTCTTCTTCCTTAGTCTTCCCGCCTCTTCGTCTCGTCAGGCCTCCTGTCTTTCCCAGGGAGGCTTCTCTTCTCACGAGGTGGCAGCTCAGAGCCCAATTCTGGGATTGGGGAAGGATGGAGAGAGCGAGAGAGGGCTGAGCTGGGGGGGACTCGGCACTGCAAGGGTTAAAGGGAACTGAGCTGCCTTCCTAGAGAGGCCAGGAAGCGGGGGGGGGGCAGGTCCTCCAGAGCCAAGGCCCCTCCCTCCCCAGTCCTTTCCTGCCTCGCTGGCTCTCCCGGGATCTGGTGAGTCTCCTCTCTCTCTGGGATCTGGTGAGTCTCCTCTCTCTCTCTGGGATCTGGTGGGGGTCCCAGGGCTGCAGCAGGGGAGGGGGCCTGGGGGGCCTGATCTGCTCCTGCAGGGGGGGGGACCCCAAGTCAGGGAGGAGAGGGTCCTGCCAGGGAGGGGCCAGGTCTGCCACGCTCTCCTTCCTGCAGAGCAGAGGATCCCAAACTCAGTTGGCCCTCCGCCCCCCCTTCAGAAAAACAATGTCTTCCCCGAAATCTCCCTTCTTCAAACAAAGGAGTCCCTAGGACTTTGACCCTCTGTGAAGTCACTGCACAACAAATGGTTTTCCAATGCTAGACAAGGAGGTGGACTCCCCCCCCCAAAGAAAACCCCACAAGGGAGGGAGGAAGAAAAGGTGGGAGAGGAAGGAGAGGAATAAAGAGAGGGATCCCAGCCCAGAGTCTGGCTGCTGCACTGGGGACCAGTTTCCCAGTGTCTCCCAGGGCAGCAATCCCCTCGCACCCAGAGCAGGGCATCCCAGGACCACATCCTCTCTGGCCCAAAGGGGTTCTTGCTGGAAATGGGCGCTGCTACTCCCTGAGCCTCCAGGGAGCTTGGCATCAATGGCTGTGCGTGTGTTCAGCCATCTAAGAGAAGAAGAATAATAAATTAGCTGCCTAAATTTCAAAGGAGATGTCTTTGGCCCCGCCCACTTGGCCCTCAGGGGGTTGACCAGATACATTCCTGGCCCTCAGAGTAAAGAAAAAGGGACCCCACCCCAGGAGTCTGACTTGAAAGTGGCAGAGAGTCCAAGTGCAAGAAAAGAAAATAGAATTTGGGCAACTAGCTGGTTTTAAACTTAATAAGGCCAAGATGAAAAGGTTAACTAAAAATACAGTTTAAGATATGGTGGAAGAATTGCAAGGCAAGTATTTGGGAATATGGTTAACAGCAAAGAGTATGGATTTAGCTGGCCCTCAGAGCAAAGAAAAAAGGACCCCACCCCAGGAGTCAGTCATGAGAGCGGGAGAAATGTGCCCCGAAGTGGGGGTGGGGGGAGAGCAACTCCTGAGGACCCCCGAGTGAGGACCCCCACTAGAGCCAAGCATCCATTTTTCACAAGATACAAATGACTCCTTGGTCTGTCTGTTCTGACTTCATGCATTTACTTTAGGGAAGCATTTAATGTTTGATGAATTACTGTATTTTAATATTTTGTTGGAAGCCGCCAAGAGTGGCTGGGGAAGACCACCCAGATGGGTGGGGTATAAATAAATTATTATTATTATTATTATTATTATTATTATTATTATTTACTGGAAGGCAGGAGCAACCAGGCTGATTCACATCGCATAAATCCCTTCCGTTTCCTCCACATTTTGCATTGCAATCTTCCTTCTAGGAGGGCTAGAGTATGGTTACCTGATATTTTTCAATGAATCTGGGGACCCCCTTTTTGGGGGGGAAGCTGAGTAGCAACAGGGAGTCAGTAGTGGGGATGGTGAGGCAAAAGACCCTGGCTCCCTCTCCTTCTGCCAGAAGCCCCCCTCCCTGCTCGTCTCTCAGAGCCAGGAGACGTCTGACAATGGAGGAGCAAAGGCAGGCTGCACACTGGTGCACTGTTGGATTGCTTGCAAGAATGGTCAGGGTTGGCCCTGTCCATAAGAAATCCAGTTGCAGCAGATGAATGTCTGTAATTAAAACACAGAATAAAAGAATTCCATTAAAGCGTTGAAATAAGCATCCAGAATTAACATGTACAGCAAAGCAATCCTATTGAAACAACACTGCAATTTACAGGAAGGAAACAACAGAGCATTGTGGAGCAGATCATATTTCTGCTGTCTCAGAGGAGGACATTTCCCTTTTTCTTTTAGGGTCCAGTGTGCTTTGAAGACGTCTCTGTCTGTTTCACGGACGAGGAGTGGGCGTTGCTGGATCCTGACCAGAGAGCTCTGCATAAGGACGTCATGGAGGAGAATCGGGGGATCGTGGCCTCTCTTGGTAAGGCTTCCTGTGGGATCGTCCTATCTGCCAGGAAATACAAAAAATACCTCTATGTGATTTTCACAGAGCTCAACAGCGCCCCCTACAATGCCTGGGAACCTTACAATGCCTGGGAACCTAACACCCCCACAATAAACCTTGAGCAGCAAATTACACTTTTTTCTTATATATATAATTTTTAAAATTATTCTCCATTGAATATTGTACATTCGTATCATCATTATTCGCTATACCACCCTGGCTCTTTGGAGCCTCAACTTCCTTCCCTCCGGCCTCAGATTTCGAAATTAACATTTATATCATTGCAATTTGTACATTTTCCAATTCCTATTACACTCATTACAGAATGGCTCAAAATTTAAATATAGAAAGGTAGAAAATTTCTCATTACAAGTCTTCAGACAACCCTGCAAGTGATGTTAATTGCTTACAATAATCTTTCAGATATCGTATAAATTTACTCCAACCCTTTTGGAATCCTTAATCGTGCTGGTTTTCCTGTCAGTGTCACCAGATTTGCAAAGTCCATCATTTTCATTTGCCAGTCTTCTAACAGAAATTCTCATCATGTCAATTAATACTTAGTTTGGGAACCTTTAGCTTTAATTCTGGCCTTACAACGCCTTCCCATGGAGTGAAGCAAGTTTCTTAGTTCTGCAGCTGTAATAATGTGAAACCAAGATGGAATTATTGCAACTATTAATTGGGCTTTATTGCTGGGTTGCTTTTGACTAACAAGTTTCTTTAGTTGGCTCCAAAGATTTCTGATTGGGTTAAGGTGTGGGCTATTCCCAGGCCATTCCAGCAGTGGAATATGTTTCTCTTGAAACCACCTTTTGCACAAAGCAGCAACATGACATGGAGGTGAATCCTGTTGAAATAGAAAACAAACAAATAAATAGAAAGGTTCATTATCTGGGAAAAGATCACATGCAGAACGCTTCAGTTTGGGCTCAAGTATTTCATTTATGTATTTTGGAGCATTTACATTCCGTTTTATGACACAAATTCTGCCCACACCTTCTGCTGTCATACAACCCCAGATCATCACACTATCTGGGTGTTTCACGGTCGGTGTAATGCAAGTAGGATATAAATCAGGGGTTGGCAAGCCTTACCCTGTCTGGGCCAGTTCACTCCCACAAACCGGATCCGTGGGTCAGATTGCACGCATCAGCGCAATCTCTTCCGTCTGCATCTCCGCAGAAGTGATTTCCAGCGCCGCAGAAGCGAGTCCCTGTGCTGCACTGCGCCAATTTAGCACAGCACATGGGAACCTGCTGAGCAGATGGCTCGGCTCGGGAGGGCAGCTCGCGGGCTGCTTTGGTAATCTTTAGCTTTAATTCCGGCCTTTCAACGCCTTCCCATGGAGTGAAGCAAGTGTTTTAGTTCTGCAGCTGTAATAATACGAAATCAAGATCCAATTATTGCCTCTGTTAATTGAGTTTTATTGCTGGGTTGCTTCTGACTAACAAGTTTATTTAGTCGGCTCCAAAGGTTTTTGATTGGGTTAAGGTGTGGGCTATTCCCAGGCCATGCCAGCAGTGGAATATGATTATCTTGAAACCACCTTTTGCACACAGCAGCAACAAGACATGGAGGTGAATCCTGTTGAAATAGAAAACAAGCAAACAGATAGAAAGGTTCATTATCTGGGAAAAGATCACATGCAGAACACTTCAGTTTGGGCACAAGTATTTCATTTATTTATTTTGGGGCATTTACATTCCTTTGATGACACAAATTCTTCCCACACCTTTTGCTCGCATATTTCATGCCATCAGTACCAAGCAAGGAGATTTGGGTCTCATCACTCCAAAGAACACTGTCCCATTGTTCTGCATTTGGATCCCTTCCAATCGGGATTCAGGCCTCACCATGGGACTGAAACTGCCTTGGTTGCGCTGGTTGATGATCTCCGGCGAGCTAGGGACAAAGGTGAGAGTTGTTTCCTGGTTTTGCTGGATCTCTCAGCGGCCTTTGATACAATCGACCATAACATCCTTCTGGACCGTCTAGAGGGGCTGGGAGCTGGGGGCACTGTTATACAGTGGTTTCGCTCCTTCCTCCTGGGCCATGTTCAGAAAGTGGTGGGGCAGGATGAGTGTTCAGGCCCCTGGGCCCTCACTTGTGGGGTGCCTCAGGGTTCCGTCCTCTCCCCCATGCTTTTTAACATCTATATGAAGCCGCTGGGAGAGATCATCAGGGGGTTTGGACTGGGTGTCCATCAATATGCAGATGATACCCAGCTCTACCTCTCTTTCAAATCAGAACCAGTGAAGGCCGTGAAGGTTCTGTGTGAGTGCCTGGAGGCGGTTGGGGGATGGATGGCGGCTAATGGATTGAAGTTGAATCCTGACAAGACAGAAATACTGTTTTGGGGGGACAGGGGGTGGGCTGGTGTGGAGGACTCCCTGGTCCTGAATAGGGTAACTGTGCCCCTGAAGGACCAGGTGCGCAGCCTGGGAGTCATTTTGGACTCACAGCTGTCCATGGAGGCGCAGGTCAATTCTGTATCCAGGGCAGCTGTCTACCAACTCCACCTGGTACGCAGGCTGAGACCCTACCTGCCCGCGGACTGTCTCGCCAGAGTGGTGCATGCTCTGGTTATCTCCCGCTTGGACTACTGCAATGCGCTCTACGTGGGGCTACCTTTGAAGGTGACTCGGAAACTACAATTAATCCAGAATGCGGCAGCTAGACTGGTGACTGGGGGCGGCCACCGAGACCACATAACACCGGTCTTGAAAGACCTACATTGGCTCCCAGTACGTTTCCGAGCACAATTCAAAGTGCTGGTGTTGACCTTTAAAGCCCTAAACGGCCTTGGCCCAGTATACCTGAAGGAGCGCCTCCACCCCCATCGTTCTGCCCGGACACTGAGGTCCAGCTCCGAGGGCCTTCTGGCGGTTCCCTCATTGCGAGAAGCAAAGCTACAGGGAACCAGGCAGAGGGCCTTCTCGGTAGTGGCGCCTGCCCTGTGGAACGCCCTCCCAGCAGATGTCAAAGCGATAAATAACTACCTGACATTTAGAAGACATCTTAAGGCAGCCCTGTTCAGGGAAGTTTTTAATCTGTGATATTTTACTGTATTTTTTGTTTCTATGGAAGCCGCCCAGAGTGGCTGGGGAAACCCAGCCAGATGGGCGGGGTACAAATAAATTATTATTATTATTATTATTATTATTATTATTATTATTATTATTCTGCTGTCCAGTTACCATGGGTTTTAGCCCAGTTTAATCTTTTCCACCTTTGCTTGAGAGATAATGGCTTTTTCCTTAGAATTCTAGCATTTAGACTAGTCCTTGCGCTCAAATTCACATTACATTGCCCCATGTCATCTTGTAAACACCCAGATGATTTTCTTCTGTAACGTGGGCATAGTCTCTCCATTTTCGATCATCACTTGCTGTTGTGCACCTTTTCCTGCCTTTACCAGTCTGATTTTGTAGTAAGTGAGTCCCCTTATACCTCTTCAAATATATAGAAAGGCCGGCTTTGGTTGTTCCCCCAATCTTGTTTTCTAATTTCTTCATAACTGTAGCCTTGCTCACTTAATAGTACTATTTTACATGGCTTTCTGGGTGACCAGTCAACTCTTTGTGCCATTTTTAAAATTTTATTATGTCTGCAAACTCACTAAATGAAAGAACACAAAAAAACCAACAACAACTTGATAGCAATCACATCACACACTGACAAAAGTCAACCTAGGCAAGTTGTGCTTGCTTTTCTGGTTATTTGGCCATAACTTTTGATAGAATACTGTAGGGGCAGCAAGACGCGAACATGTAGTCAATTAAAAGTTTTATTCCAGAAAAAAACATGCCTCTTGTCTGGAGCTCTCTGCCCCCATGACTTGTGGCTACCCTGATGATGACTCAACTAAATCTTCATCTTTGTTCCTCTTCCTCCGGAAACAACGCGTGAAGACGAATCTCTTCCGTCGCTTCTGTGATGTCAATTTCCCCGTTTCTTGTACCGCTCCTCTCCCGCATTCCTTCAGGCTGAGAGGCTTGGAAACTGGCTCAGAAACTGGCTCAGACAAACTATTATCTGATAACTCCTGTATTTATCTGGGCTGTGACCTCCCCCCTGTACTTTCCTCTATTCTTCACATAACAATCCTCCCTTTGTGGTGTAGTGGTTAAGAGCAGTAGACTCGTAATCTGGGGACCCGGGTTCGCGTCTCCGCTCCTCTACCTGCAGCTGCTGGGTGACCTTGGGCCAGTCACACTTCTTTGAAGTCTCTCAGCCCCAACCACCTCACAGAGTGCTTGTTGTGGGGGAGGAAGGGAACGGAGAATGTTAGCCGCTTTGAGACTCCTTCGGGTAGTGATAAAGCGGGATATCAAATCCAAACTCTTCTTCTTCTTCTTCTTCTTTTCCCTCTGGGCTCCCGTCCAAGTCTGGCAGCTGCTGCTGTTCGCTTGCTGGCTCCAGCCTTACATCATCCCCCCCTCTAGGGGCCCCCTCCTGTTCATCCTGCCTCTCCTCTTTCTCTCTTGGGGCGCTCTGGGCCACTTCCCACCATTCCTCCCAATAACTGCACCCCGGTTGCTGCTCTTCTGCTTCTTCCTCCCACTCGGGCTCATTCTCCCCTTCTTCTTCCCATTTCAGCTCTTCCTCTACCCAACCTTGGGGTTTGGGTTTCCTGGGGTACCTACGGTGAAACTCGCTCTGCAACCTTGGTACATGTATGTCTCCTGTGCTCTCCCATGAATTCTCTTCTGGTCCATACCCCTTCCAGGACACAAAATACTGCACCCCCTACCTCTCCTGCCAGAGTCTAGTAGCTCGTCCACCTCGTATTCAGGTTCACCCTCCACCAATATTGGCAAGGGTGGTGTTGGGTGTAGTGAAGGGTTAACCTTCTGTGCCTCGGGACTGAGGGGAAGGGCTTACAAGGGAAGTAAGCCAGCATGTGACGAAAGCAGCTTGGAATGCTGTGAGCTGGGTGGAATTCGAAAGCAGCTTGTTGCGTAGTTGCAAGTAGAGGGAGAAAATGCAGCTTGAATCAGATGGATATTGGACTTTGTAAATACATTACTTTTGTGACAATAAAGAGACTTTAGGACAGAAGAAACGTTTTGGGGACTGCTCTTTCGATCACACGCCTGCTGTGCAACTTTGCTAATTGCTTTACGACCTGCAGAGGCTCCCAGGGGAAAGCGTGCTGGACTCCGAACAATAAAGCAATAAATCTACCGAAGAGGTTATTGGAACAGGTTATGGGTCAACGCGAAGCGTGTGAGAAAGGGCTTTGAAGCTTTATTTGCTGAACGTCAGTTTGATCGACTGCCAAGACTTCAGAGGGCAGATCGGAGGAAGCTGACGGAACTGAGAGAGCCACGTCGCCAGGAATGCCTAGTTTGGCTGCAGAGTGAGTACAATCGGCTGCTCTTGCTACAGGCCAAAAGGAGGGAGGCAATGGCTCAGCTGGATGGACATGGCTTTGAGTTTAAACTACCATGTCAGAAACTGGATAGCCAAAATTGGCTGCAGTGGAGCTTTCAAGTGGAGCTTTTCCTAGTGGGGGAGCAGCTGTGGGACGTAATCCAGCCACCACAAAACGCAGCTGGGAAAGCAGAGGCTGAAAGGGCTGCAGAGCAAAGTGAAGTTGAGAAGCGTGTGCTTGCTTTTTTGGCTGAAAATGTGGATGCTGATCTAGTGCCTGTTGTCCTGGATGCAAAAAGGCCAGGGGCCGCTTGGCTAGCACTCCGAGAGGCTTGTGGAGCTGGGGTGGGAAGCAAGGGCCGAGACGTGGCTGCATCCGGAAGGGAGAGGCAAGATGGCGCCGGCCACATTCTTGAGAGCCGATACACAGCTGGGAGGAGCTGTGAGCCCCCACGGGGGGGGGGGCGAAGGGACTGTTGCTGGTGCTTTTGCTGAGCCTGGGAGCTGTATGGATGCTGCAACGTGTCTGTGTGAGGAGCCTGGAGAGAGGCCAAGTGTTGGGAGCCCTTTACCCACCAGAGGGGGTGCAGGAAAACGTCCTGGGGGCCCCGTGAGCAGTGGGGGGGCAGTGAGCAGTGAAAGCTCAGAGACGCCTCTTTCTCCAAAAGCTGCCAAGAGTTGCTTACGCCAAGAGCTGAAGCCTAGCCGTGCTGGAGGCTTCAAGGCCGGCCACCTGCAGCAAGTAGAGATAAGAGCTGTGGAGTTGTGTGGGAATGCCGAGACAAGTCCAGTCTCCATGGTAACTGAGAGAGTTGCATCTACAGAAGCTGTGACGGACGTGGGCAAGTCTTCCTGTGGGGGGGAGGCTGTTGCCGTGACAACCAGAGAGAACATCTGCAGAAGCCCCAAGGAGGGGGGTAGCGAGAAGATTGTTGCCATGGCGACCCAGGAATGTCAACAACAAAACTTTCTCACCGTAATAATTGACTCAGGAGCAACCAATACGCTAGTGCCATCTAGCAGTCTGTTAAGGAATTGCAGGACAGTAAAAACTGAGAAGTTTGTTACGATCGCGGATGGAAGCAGAAAAAGACTAACAGAGACAGGTTTTTTCTTCTGTCCCTTTCTTAAGCATGAAGTCAAAGCTTTTGCGGTGCCCAGTTTAACTAATTGTTTGTTAAGTGTGAATGATTTACTCGTTGCTGGTTTTCAAATTTCTTTTGCAGGAACCAGATGTGAATTTTCCAAGGATGGGAAACACGTGTACACAGTGCAGTCTAAAGACAATTTGTTTGCTGTAAATGTGCCTTTTTCCACAGGAGAGGATGACACCAAAGATGTAAAGGGGCAATGTGTGAATGTAGCGCCCCACCATGGTTGTTCGCATATTTGGCACAGGCACTTTGCCCATTTGAATTGGGGGCATCTTCAGAAAGCACCAGAGCTGACACAAGGGTGCAAATTTAGAGGTTGAGACAGATTTTTAGATTGCAATACATGTAAACAGGCGAAAATTGTGACATGCTCCTATCCAAAGTCAGAGAGACAGACCACACAACCCTTTGAATTAATTCATGCAGATTTGTGAGGCCCCATGTCTGTTGAGTCACTGGGAGGGTCAAGGTTCTCTCTGCTTTTGATTGATGATTTTTCAAGATCTGCTTGGACCTTTGCCCTTAAAACGAAAGGGAAGGCACCTAAAATGATCAGGGATTGGATCACCGCAGTTGAGGTAACTTTTTCCACCAAAGTTCGTGGTTTTCAAAGTGACAGAGGTTCAGAATTCACTGGTTTTGCTTTACAGGATTTCTTTAGGGAGAAGGGGATTAGCCACAGATTGACCGCTCCTTACTCTCCGCAACAGAATGGGGTCGCAGAGAGACGGAACAGGACGGTGCAGGAAGCTGTGTCTGCGATCCTGTGGGACGCAGGGCTACCCCAAAAGTATTGGTCTAAACACTTAGACATTCGCTTTCGGAATGTGTGCCAGAGTGTTCAGGAGGGATTAGTTGCGCTGAAGTATTGTCCCTCTGCCAAGAACCTAGCTGATGGGTTCACAAAGCCACTCTCCTTCCAGAGACATGGAGAGTTTTGCGAAGGTCTGGCTTTGGGACGACCAAGGGTCGATTCTCCCCTCAGGCGCGAGGCAAGATGGGGTGTTGGGTGTAGTGAAGGGTTAACCTTCTGTGCCTTGAGACTGAGGGGAAGGGCTTACAAGGGAAGTAAGCCAGGATGTGACGAAAGCAGCTTGGAATGCTGTGAGCTGAGTGGAAATCGAAAGCAGCTTGTTGCGTAGTTGCGTAGTTGCAAGCAGAGGGAGAAAATGTAGCTTGAATCAGATGGATATTGGACTTTGTAAATACATTACTTTTGTGACAATAAAGAGACTTTAGGACAGAAGAAACATTTTGGGGACTGCTCTTTCGATCACACGCCTGCTGTGCAACTTTGCTAATTGCTTTATGACCTGCAGAGGCTCGTAGGGGGAAGCATGCTGGACGCCGAACAATAAAGCAATAAATCTACCGAAGAGGTTATTGGAACAGGTTGGTTCCTTCCTCTCCTGATACTGGTGTCTCAGCGTCAGTGGAGATAGAAGCAACCGATGGAACACCAGATGCATCTTCATTGACTCAGATAGGCGTAGCTTGAACGACACAGGGTTGATTTGTTCCACCACTTCAAGGGCCCCACCCTTTGCGGTTCCAGCTTACGGCACCATCCCTTGCTTGGCCAGTCTTTTGTGGACAACCATACTTGGTCCCCCACCCTTATCTCCTTGCCCACCTGCCTGTGTTTATCTGTTTCCGCCTTGTACTGAGTCTTCGCCCTTTCTAGGTGGTCCCGCAAAATACTGTGCAGCGCTTCCATTTCTTCTGCATACTGTTCTGCTGCTGGCACTGTGAGGTTGTCTCCCTTGACAAGCAACAAATGGCATTTGTTGTGTCGATGAGTGCACTGCGTTATTGTAAGCGAATTCAGCCAGTGCCAAGATGTCTACCCAGTCATCTTGTTGGTAATTCACATAACATCGTAGATACTGCTGCAGTGTAGCCTTCATCCTCTCTGACTCTCTGTTCATCTGTGGGTGTCTAGCTGACAAGAGGCATATTTCCACCTTCAGCAGTTACATCAGTTTTCTCCAAAACTGGGCTGTGAATTGTATTCCGCTATCTGACAAAATCTTCCATGGTAGTCCATGCAGTTCAAACACATGTTCAACAAAGAGTTGCGCTGTCTCGTGTGCCGAGGGTAGTTTCTCGCAGGGTACAAAGCGTGCCATCTTTGAAAAAAGATCCACCACAACCCAGATCACTGTCTGTTTCTGTGACTCTGGCAAGTCGGTGATGAAATCCATGGCAATGGTTTCCCTCCTGGTCGATCGTTTGGGAGCATCAAAACCTTTCTTGTGCCTGAACATCACAGCGACTGATGGCAACAGACATCAGCACACTTAGGGATCTGCAGAGTCTTCACAGCTTGCGTAACAGAACCAGCAACTCAGCATTTTAGCTAATCTACTTTATTTACATATAAAACACTCGGAGTATTCTGACTTAGCTCCTTCCTCTTTCTCATCAGACAGCAAAGAGAGAGAACAAAGGACAATAGTCCTACTTCATGGAACACAGTAACACAAACATCCTGTCTCCGTCACTTCCCACTCTGTGGAATGAAAACATACACCATCATGTGATAGACAACAATCCCATGACTGCAGACATGGGGAATGAATCTCCAATAGGTAATGGTTGTAGTAGGCCTGCTGGGGTCTCGCGGGGCCTCTGCCCGTTGACAGGTGTAACACACCCATACATACTCCTTGACCTCCTCTTGCATCCTTGGCCGCCAGAAGTCTCGCATTACTAGGCATTCTGTCTTCCATTGCCCAAAATGGCCTGCCATCGGACTATCGTGGCATTGTCTGAGTACCTTGGCTCAGAGTTCCCCTTCTGGGACGTAGAGGGCTCCCCCTCTGTACAGCAACCCTCCTCTCTGTGAAATCCTTTGCATCACTCCCCCATTTTGTATCACCTCTTTCTTCTTCTGAGCAGACCCATCTTCCCCTGTTGGCTTCAGAAACTTGGCCATCATCGCTGCCAGTCGCAGTTGCTCAGGATTGAGGATCAGTCTCTGTTCCGGCATGGTTTCAGTTCCGAAGTATTTTGGCTTCCTGCACCACACATCTCTGACCCCAAAACATACTTTATTCTATAGTTGAATCTGGCAAAGAATTGAGCCCACCTAACTTGTCATTGGTTCAGGTGCCTGGCTGTCTGCCAGTATTCCAGTTTTTTGTGGTCAGTGTGTACTTCCACTTGGTGCTGTGCTCCCTCTAGGAAATGGTGCCACGTTTGCAGGGCATCCTTGACGGCCAGCAACTCTTGTTCCCGTATTGTGTAGTTCTGTTCCAATGGGTTTAGTTTCCGTGAGTGAAAGGCGCGTGGTCTCAGCTCCCCTTTTTCACCTGCCTGGAGTAGCATTGCCCTGAGCACCTTGTCAGATGCATCTGTCTCCACGATCATCGGCCTGTGCGAGTCTAGGCGTGCTAAATACTTTCCCTCAGCGAACATGGTCTTGAGCTTCTTGAAGGCTTTCCACGCTTCTTCTGTCCACCAGAATGGTTGTTTGCCTCTCAATCTGTCATCGGTGCCTTGAGTCCAGAGTACCGATGTATAAATTTCTGGTAGTAGTTGGCAAATCCTAAGAACCTTTGCACATCCTTTCGTGTCCTGGGTTCTTGCCATGACACTACCGCCTGCACCTTTGCTGGGTCCATGTGCACCCCCTCCAGGGTGATTCTGTAGCCCAAGAACTCCACTTCTGTCATGTGAAATTGGCATTTTTCCAACTTTGCATATAGTCGGTGTTCCCTCAGCTGTTGTAGCACCTCTTTCACATGTTGTACGTGTTCTTTTGGGCTCTCTTGAGTAGATCAAAAGATCGTTGAGGTACGACAAAACCGATTTGTCCAAAAGATCTGACAGCATGTGATTGATGAATGCCTGGAAGGTGGCTGTGCCCAACTGTAGTCCAAACAGCATCACGAACTACTTGAAGGTCCCATACCTTGTGTTAAAATCCGCCTTCCATTCATTACCTTGTCTCACCCGTATCAGATTGTAAGCCCCCCTCTGGTCCAGTTTCGTGAAAATTTCCACCAACCTCAACCTCTCCAGTAGATCCCCAATCTGCGGAAATGGGCAACGTCTGGGAATCATGCGCTGGTTGGCTTTCCTATAGTCTACAACAAGCCTTTTCTCTGAAGTGTCTTTCTTATTCACAAAGAAGACTGGAGCTCCTCCCGGAGTCTTCATCGGCTGTAAGAACCCCTGCTCCAAATTCTTCTGCAGAAATTCCCTCAATTTGGCTAACTCCGCTTCCAACATGGAGTAGAGGCAGCTGGTGGGTATCTCAGGTCTATTTTGCAGTCATAAGGCCTGTGCGGGGGTTGTTGGATTCCGAGCCTTTATCAGCAGAAACTGGCATCTCTCCCAGGCACCCGGCTCGGTCTCCTGTTGACCTCCCGGTCTGCTCTCCCGGCAAGGACCAGGCAGAGGTCGCGATAGGCGATCCATCTCAGCGTGAGAAGGACACACCACTCTTTCCTGCCCCCCCGGCAGGGGAAAGAGATAAGACAGAAACGTATTTACATGGCTTTTATTTCTGTCTCTGCAGTGTTACAAAATCATGTCTGCTCTCATCAACCTCCAGCAGACGACTCCACAAGCACTTCCTGTGCAGCTCATATTACACTCTGAGCTAATTCCGGTGCTGTCTGTTTCCCACAGACACTCCCAACATCATGTGACTTTTCCAACCAATCAGCTTGCAGCATCATTGCTTCAATATCGTAACATCCTCCCCCATTTGATTCAATGTGTGCTGCGAGATCCAGAGAAGAAAACAAACAGTTGTTATATATATAACACTCCCCTGTTGTTTCAGTTCCACCCTTGGAACTACCCGCCACTGGTTTCCCCAGTGTACCTCTCTGGTTGTCTGATTTCCAAGGAATGAGTGCATCTGCATTACCTTGGCTAGGGAATGTAGTGTTACGCTTAGCAACTCCCTGTTGTGTCTCTGTCTCTGACTTAGACACAGCTTTAACCTGTCTTGAGTTGTCAACAATAGTAACACATGCTACAGCTGAGTTAGCAAACTCCTTTGAGTACCTCTTGGGTGGTACTCCCTTTGTCGCTCTTTCGGACCTGCGTAAGAGGTGCTGATCCTCTCTGCTCACTGGTTCAGTCTCAGGACTCTTTGGAGAACCAGTTCCAATAGTAAACAGTGGTTCATCCTCCACCTGTGAAGGTCTAGCCATTGTGTGAGATTTCCTCTCAATGACTGTGTCAACTGAGCTCCTCGAGCTATCACTATCACTCTCAGTACCACTGTAATCAGTAAAATCATCATCATCATCTGAATTGTCCTCAGTGGGAAATGTGTGAACAATTACTCTCTCCTGTTCAGGAGCACTCTCTAGAAATTTTGTGAGAATCACCTGACCAGATTCAGACAAAATTACTCTGTAGAGACCCTTTTCATAACCCACAAAAATGCCTCTGGCATTCTTCACTCCATCTGGAGTTTCTGTCCTGATTTGGGATCCAAAAACCTTAAAATGCGCTACAGAAGGTTTTCTGTGGAACAGCTTTTCAAAAGGAGAACATTCCATACCTTTGGAAACCTTTCTCACCCAACAATAACTATAACATGATAGGGACTCCGCCCAAAACTCATGTGGCAAATGTGAACTCAGCAATTGCGCCTTCATCCCATTTTGCAATTCTTTGTTCACTTGTACACAGACACTTCTGTTCCATGCATCTGCTGAAACAGCAACTTTGTGCCTTATTCCTTTCTTATCCAGGAAATCCTGAAAATCCTGTAAAAGAAAAACTGGTTTTTCATCTGTGAAAAGACAATCAATGTTAGCATCATGAATACTCTTAACCTTCTCACAAAACTCTTTAAACCTATCTAAGGCTTCTTGTGGTCTGTTCAACATGAATAACCACACGTAATGAGAAAAATGATCCACACACACAAGATAAAATCTTGCATTGCCTCTAGACGGTGCTAGAGGACCAATCACATCAGCATACACTCGCTGAAAAGCTTTGGTTACTCTCGTAGTCTTCGTCGTACCTGCAAGAGAGATCATGTTAGATTCAGAAGCATTACATTTTATGCAATCACTTTCATCAAACGTCAACAAATACAGTCCATCTTTCTCTCTGGCAGAAAGATACAGCTCTCCATCTTTGAAGATTTTGCAGCTTTCTTCATCATAGGACAATTTCAGTCCTTTCTTTGTGATCTGCGAAACACTCAGCAGATTGTACTTTAAATCAGGAACCAAGTACACATTGTTTATAGTCAAGTTCAGACTTTCAAGATACACAGTCCCAAACCCGATCGCTTCCAGCTCCTGGCCATTGGCCAGTTTCACAGTGAAGCTTTGCTTCTTAAACGTTGAAAACAGTCCTCGGCGCGACGTCATGTGTTGCGTGCAACCCGTGTCAATAACAAAAGCGTTCTCCATTGAAATTTCGGCTTTCGTTGACAGCAATGCTTTTCCAGGTTTCATCTGGGACTTGGTACGACTTTTGCCTGACGCCTCAGGCTTTGCAGAGCTCCCCTCAGCTCCTTTCTGTTGACGTGGCTTCTTACAGTTCCGCTGAAGATGCCCAGTCTGTCCACAATTGAAACAACGGACAACGTTCAAAGCAACAGCCTTTTCTTCACTTGCAATAGCAGTGGGGGTGTCAGGATTCCGAACTTCTCTCCCCCTGTCTTTGACATCTATTGCGGCAAGTCTGTCTCTTTCGTTCAGAACGACTGAACAGATTCTTTCCACCGTTAAATCGGCCGCTGGTAGCGAACCAAGCTGACTTGCAACGGTTTTATAAGTCCGATTAAGGCTGTTAATAATCATGAAGCAGAATATCTCTTCCTGTAGAGGGAAATTGCGTTGCGCCATCTGCTGGCGTAAGAATTTCATCTCTGTCAAAGGCGCTTGCACATCTCCATCAGGCGCTAGCCTTAGATTGGTCAGCTTTTCAAAATGCAGCAACGCTGAAGAACCAGCATCTCTTTGATGTATTCTACGCAGCGTTTCCCAAATCTCACGTGCGTATTCCAAATCCTGAACATGCACGAGTTGATCATCTGAGATACACAGAATTATGGCCGTCCTGGCTCTTACATTCTGTGAATTCCAACCTGGCGTTGGTGCAGGAGGGATGGGGTTATCAATCACCCCAAAAATCCTCTGATTCTGTAGCAGGGCTTTCATCTTTATAGACCATGAGGCATAATTGTCATTAGTCAGTGGAGGTGGGTAAGGTAAGCCTCCCCCCTTTTTGGTATCCATTTTGAATCCAAGCCTCAGCTCTCACTCTCGAGCCTTGTAAAATCCAAGAGTCTGTTGGATTGTTTACTGCCTTTTTGCACCTGGCAGCTAAACGCAGGCAGCTCTGGAAAATCCCTTCCAAGAGTAGTGAGATAAGTCAAAACAAACGCTGGAATGTTTATCCAGTGTTTTTCCAGCCTCTCGACAGTCCCAGCCTCTTCCGGTTGGCCAGTGATTTTCCACTTCCTTTTCAAGCTAGCTATCTCCGAAGTAGCTGAAAAGATTGACGTCTCGTTGCTTAGCAACTGGACATTCCAAACTTGAATAACAAGCTTCTTATCTGGGCCCTGGTATGCGAAGTATGTGGCTCTCTCTCAGTGCCGTTTCTAATCCAAGAAAACAGCTCTTGTGAACCAGAGAATCTTCAATCTGCGTTCACCCTTTTAGCCCATAAAATCAGCATACCTTGGGGGTTCCGTTGCTCGTTACCTTATCAGCAAAAATGATTGCTCCGGTGCTCTGCCGGTTTTGCAGCTTCCATCCGCCCGCTACCATATCTTCCCTTATCTTCAAGCAGAGGATGAAGTTACGATCCACCAACCTCTCTTGCTGCTTTCATGGAATGAAACCATCAGATATGCTACCAGATGTTGGATTCCGAGCCTTTATCAGCAGAAACTGGCATCTCTCCCAGGCACCCGGCTCGGTCTCCTGTTGACCTCCCGGTCTGCTCTCCCGGCAAGGACCAGGCAGAGGTCGCGATAGGCGATCCATCTCAGCGTGAGAAGGACACACCACTCTTTCCTGCCCCCCCGGCAGGGGAAAGAGATAAGACAGAAACGTATTTACATGGCTTTTATTTCTGTCTCTGCAGTGTTACAAAATCATGTCTGCTCTCATCAACCTCCAGCAGACGACTCCACAAGCACTTCCTGTGCAGCTCATATTACACTCTGAGCTAATTCCGGTGCTGTCTGTTTCCCACAGACACTCCCAACATCATGTGACTTTTCCAACCAATCAGCTTGCAGCATCATTGCTTCAATATCGTAACAGGGGTAGCCTGTCTGCCTCCTTTTCACATAACACGTCTCTGAATGACTTATACTGCAGGGGTATCTCTCTCTCCTCTCCAGTGAGAGGTCCACAGACTGTCATCCCGTTGGCCTCGCCTCTTCTCTCAGTCTTCATTCCTAGACAGTGTAGTCTGCAGTGCGCCAACGAAAAGGTCATGGATCTCTGTCCCCATGAGATCACTGGATCATTTCAAGATAGCCAGCTCATTCCGAATACCACGGGTTAGGAGGTCAACCTATGGGCTGCAATGGTCTCTCGATGACCCAGAAACTCTAGCCCTATAGGCATCATGGCTTCTGACTCACAGCCTGACAGCAACGGCCTTCCGTCTATCATTTGCACTTCTAAAGGAGCTTCCAACATCTGTGTGTCTATTCTCAACCTGCTCACTATGTCTACATCAATATAGTCTGTTGACACTCCCAAATCGATGAGGATGTCTACACGCTTGCCCCTCCCATCTGGGAGTTGTAGTGTAGCACCCATGGTGACTACTGGTATGAACCGTCCAGGCGGAGGCCCTTCTGTCCCTTCTCCCAATGTGAGGCCTCCGGAACAGATTGGAACAGATCTTTTCCCGATGGTGTGTCTCTGCACTCTCTGGCGTTGCCACACTCATCCCTGATAAGGTTCCTTGGGGCCTTCCCACTGTGCACTGTCGGACCATATGGTTGGTGGACCCACAGGTGAAACACACTCCAGTTGACAGGCGTGCATCATAAAACTGTGGGGGGGAGGGGGGCTAGGTTTTTTGCAGTTTGCCTACTGGATAAGTCGGAGAGCTGTCTTGCCTGTTCTCCCATCACTCCTTCCAGTTGTGCTAATATTATCTTTAATTCTTGATTCTCTGCCCAGAGAATTTGTATAGGATCCACTGCCGTTGGAGCTTCCGCAGCTGCCGCTCCTTGCCCGGCTTGCAATTTCACGGGCTGCTGCTGCTGTCGCTTTTCGGCCATCCTTGCTTAATTATCTGATGGGCTTTCGTGCTGTCAGGCTGTGAGTCAATTAAATGTTGGTTTTATTTCTGAAAAAACTTGCCTCTTGTCCGGACCTCTCTGCCCTCATGACTTATGGCTACCGTTATGATGACTCAACTAAATCCTCAGCTTTGTTCCTCTTCCTCCAGAAACAACGCATGAAGACGAATCTGATTAGTTTTCACGTGTGGCTGATTAGCTGCTCTCCCTGTGCAAGGGTCAGCTGTGGGAGGAGCTTATCAGAGCTTGCAGGGCAGCAGCTGAAGGAGGAGCAAAAGGGTTTTCTTGTGTGTGTGTTTCTTTGTGGCTGATTAGCTGCTCTCCCTGTGCAAAGGTCAGAGGGGGCAGGGTTTCTGTTGAGGCAGGTGAATAGCTGTGGGAGGAGCTTATCAGACCTTGCAGGGCAGCAGCGCGCGCAGTTTGATCCAGAAACGTCATCAGGAGGGCTTTAAACTGACTAATGTGGGGGAGGGAGACAGTGCTCCTGAAGGTAGGAGTCTATCAATTGATGAAGATGATCATCCAAATGTCATAGACCAAATGCAGCAAACAGCACGCAGACCTAGTGGTGGGAGGAAAAAAATCCTTAAATAAGAGACACGGGGGAATGATTAATGGACTTCAATGTCTGTACACTAATGCGCAAAGCATGGGAAATAAACAAGATGAGCTTGAGCTCTTGGTACAGCAAACTAAATATGACATAATAGGCATCACTGAAACCTGGTGGGATAAGTCCCACGATTGGAATGTAATAATGGAGGGATACAATCTATTTCAAAGAAACAGACCAGACAAGAAAGGAGGAGGAGTGGCGTTATATATCAGGGATGTGTATACCTGTGAAGAGATCCAAGATTTAGAACCTCAAAGCCAAAGTGAGAGCATTTGGGTCAAAATTAAGGGAGAGAAGAATAACAGAGACCTCATTGTGGGAGTTTACTATAGATCCCCAAGCCAAACGGAGGACATAGATGATGCCTTCCTGGAACAGATGGCCAAGCATGCAAAAGGAAGGGAGATAGTTGGATGTCAAACTCAGCCAAGAGCATAAGGTCAAACAGATTCCTCACTGGCCTTGCAGACAACTTCATTGTCCAGAAAGTGGGAGAAGCAACAAGAGGAACAGCCATTTTAGATCTGGTCCTAACCAATGTTGATGACCTGGTTAGTGGGGTAGAAGTGGAAGGATCATTAGGCGCAAGTGATCATGCTCTTCTGAAGTTTACTATACAGCGGAAAGGAGCAGCCAAGCATACTAGGACTCAATTTCTTGACTTTAAGAAAGACGACTTCATAAAACTTAGGGAAGTGCTGGGTGAGATCCCATGGACAGTAATACTAAAAGGAAAGGGAGTTCATGAAGGCTGGGAGTTTGTTAAGAGGGAGATAGTAAAAGCACGACTTCAGGCAATACCAATGAGACGGAAACATGGAAGGTGCCTAAAGAAGCCAGGGTGGCTATCTAAAGAACTTTTAACTGAGTTAAGATTAAAAAAGGATGTGTACAAAAAATGGAAAAGGGGGGAACCACCAAAGAGGAATTCAAACAAATAGCCAGCACGTGTAGACACAAAGTCAGAAAAGCTAAAGCACAGAATGAACTCAGGCTTGCTAGAAAGGTTAAAAGCAACAAAAAAGGCTTTTATGGGGATGTTCGTAGCAAAAGGAAGAACAAAGAAACAGTGGGGTCACTCATAGGAGAAGATGGTGAAATGGAAACAGGGGACACAGAAAGGGCTGAACTCCTCAATGCCTTCTTTGCCTCAGTCTTCTCCGATAAAGAAAACAATGCCCGACCTGAAGAATTTGGAGCAAATGATTCAGCAGAGGAAACACAGCCCAGAATAACTAAGGAGATAGTACAAGAATAGTTGGCTAGTTTAGATGTATTCAAGTCTCCAAGGCCAGATGAACTGCATCCAAGAGTATTAAAAGAACTGGCAGATGTGATCTCAGAACCACTGGCAGTCATCTTTGAGAATTCCTGGAGAACAGGCGAAGTCCCGGCAGACTGGAGGAGGGCAAATGCTGTCCCTATTTTCAAAAAGGGGAAAAGAGAGGACTCAAATAATTACCGCCCAGTCAGTCTGACATCAATACCAGGGAAGATTCTGGAGCAGAAAGGAATGCTGTGATCACCAATAGTCAGCATGGATTTCTGAAAAATAAGTCATGTCAGACTAACCTGATCTCGTTTTTTGACAGAATTACAAGCCTGGTGGATGAAGGGAACGCAGTGGATGTAGCCTACCTTGATTTCAGCAAGGCATTTGACAAGGTGCCCCATGATATTCTTCTAAAGAAGCTGCTAAAATGCAGTCTAGACTATGCTACCATTCAGTGGATTTGTAACTGGCTGACTGACCGAACCCAAAGGGTGCTCATCATCAATGGTTCCTCTTCATCCTGGAGAAGAGTGACTAGTGGGGTGCCACAGGGTTCTGTCTTGGGCCCGGTCTTATTCAACATCTTTATCAACGACTTGGATGATGGACTCAAGGGCATCCTGATCAAATTTGCAGATGACACCAAACTGGGAGGGGTGGCTAACACCCCAGAGGACAGGATCACACTTCAAAATGACCTTGACAGATTAGAGAACTGGGCAAAAACAAACAAGATGAATTTTAACAGGGAGAAATGTAAAGTATTGCTCTTGGGCAAAAAAAAAATGAGAGGCACAAATACAAGATGGGTGACACCTGGCTTGAGAGCAGTACATGTGAAAAGGATCTAGGAGTCTTGGTTGATCACAAGCTTGACATGAGCCAACAGTGTGACGCGGCAGCTAAAAAAGCCAATGCAATTCTGGGCTGCATCAATAGGAGTATAGCATCTAGATCAAGGGAAGTAATAGTGCCACTGTATTCTGCTCTGGTCAGACCTCACCTGGAGTACTGTGTCCAGTTCTGGGCACCACAGTTCAAGAAGGACACTGACAAACTGGAACGTGTCCAGAGGAGGGCAACCAAAATGGTCAAAGGCCTGGAAATGATGCCTTATGAGGAACGGCTAAGGGAGCTGGGCATGTTTAGCCTGGAGAAGAGGAGGTTAAGGGGTGATATGATAGCCATCTTCAAATATATAAAAGGATGTCACATAGAGGAGGGAGAAAGGTTGTTTTCTGCTGCTCCAGAGAAGCGGACACGGAGCAATGGATCCAAACTACAAGAAAGAAGATTCCACCTAAACATGAGGAAGAACTTCCTGACAGTAAGAGCTGTTTGACAGTGGAATTTGCTGCCAAGGAGTGTGGTGGAGTCTCCTTCTTTGGAGGTCTTTAAGCAGAGGCTTGACAACCATATGTCAGGAGTGCTCTGGTGGTGTTTCCTGCTTGGCAGGGGGTTGGACTCGATGGCCCTTGTGGTCTCTTCCAGCTCTATGATTCTATGATTTCTTCTGTCACTTCTATGATGTCCATAACCCCTTTTCTTATACCGCTCCTCTCCTGCATTCCTGCAGGCTGAGAGGCTTGGAAACTGGCCCAGACAAGCTATTGTCTGATATCTCCTGTATTTCTCTGGGCTGTGACCTCCCCCCTGTACTTTCCTCTGTTTTTCCCATAACAATCTTCCCTTCATCCCCTGGGCAGCCATTCAAGTCTGGCAGCTGCTGTTGCTCGCTTGTTGGCTCCAGCCTGACAAATACAGATAACTGAACAAACTTTGTTGCATTACATTCTTGATTAAATTATCTTTCCATTGATAAATAATTTCACAATATTATTAATAATACTTTTATTGTCATTGTACAACCTGTGTACAATCAAATTAAACGAGCCTCCATCCCAAAGAAGTGGTGTTATGAGCCATCAAACCTCTGAAATACACCTTCCCTCAAAAGGCTTCCACAATTTTGGCCACTACTGTATATCAAACAAAGCAACATTCAACAACCCATCAGAATCTAATAATAAATACGTTGGTTAATGACAAACAACAAAGGCAATGAACACACACCCAACTCCCTTCAGTTCTTCTTCATTTGTTCCTGAGGCTCAAATCTCTTTTTGCCTCCATTGCAGATTGTGATGAATTGCAGATCGAGAACAAGCATGAACACGACAAAATCCCCAGAGAGGAGAAGCCACGTAAGAATTTGGAGTGTGGAGAGAGCTCCCATTCCAGTTCCCAACAAAGAAATCTCAATGGAAAGAAACACTATCAGTGCATGCAATGTGGAAAGAGCTTCAGTCAGAACTCCTCTCTCACTTCCCATCAAAGAATTCATACAGGGGAGAAACCCTATCAGTGCATGGAATGTGGAAAGAGCTTCAGTTACAACTCCTCTCTCACTTCCCATCAGAGAATTCATACAGGGGAGAAACCATATCAGTGCGTGGAGTGTGGAAAGAGCTTCAGTCACAACTCCTCTCTCACTTCCCATCAAAGAATTCATACAGGGGAGAAACCCTATCAGTGCATGGAATGTGGAAAGAGCTGCAGTACGAGCTCCAGTCTCACTTCCCATCAAAGAATTCATACAGGGGAGAAACCCTATCAGTGCATGGAATGTGGAAAGAGCTTCAGTATGAAGGCCTCTCTCACTTCCCATCAAAAAATTCATACAGGGGAGAAACCCTTTCTGTGCATGGAATGTGGAAAGAGCTTCAGTCAGAGCTCCTCTCTCACTTCCCACCAAAAAATTCATACTGGGGAGAAACCCTTTCAGTGCATGGAATGTGGAAAGAGCTTCAGGAAGTGCTCCTCTCTCACTTCCCATCACAAAATTCATACAGGGGAGAAACCCTATGAGTGCATGGAATGCGGAAAGAGCTTCAGTCATAGTGCATCTCTCACCTACCATCACAGAATTCATGCAGGGGAGAAACCCTATCAGTGTATGGAATGTGGAAAGAGCTTCAGTACGAGCTCCAGTCTCACTTCCCATCAAAGAATTCATACAGGGGAGAAACCCTATCAGTGCATGGAATGTGGAAAGAGCTTCAGTCAGAGCTCCTCTCTCACTTCCCATCACAGAATTCATACAGGGGAAAAACCCTATCAGTGTGCAGAATGTGGAAAGAGCTTCAGTCATAGCTCCCATCTCACTTCCCATCACAGAATTCATACAGGGGAGAAACTCTATCAGTGTGGGGAATGTGGAAAGAGCTTTAGTCGGAGCTACTCTCTCACTTGCCATCAAAGAGTTCATATTGGGGAGACATCCTTCATTATATAGCTTTAGGAGACAAGGAAATCTGTACTTTTTAAAAATGTGGTAAGAGGGTTACATATGTGTATTTTGTAATTTTATATTGTGTTTTTGTTTTATGCTGTAACCGTCCTGACACGTGGCAACAGGAGTTAATCTTTAGAGGCTGAGGGTTTTTTGCCCCCCCATAAAACATTTGAGGGGGCCACCACCCAAGTTAGTAGGCATCGCCATTCTAATGGCCTGCATGCATCATGTGTTTGATTGTGCAAGGCAGACCTTACCTGACCCACCACCAATATTTTATTCAGCACCACTGGGTCAAGTATTATACAAATTAAATAAAGACATAAATCGCCCTCCTTTGCACATGTTCCAGCTTGTCAATATCCTTATTTATAATCATTTTTAAAATTTATGTGCCCTTCGTCTGAAGATTTCACAATATAAACATACAGGATGAAAGCATGGATTTCTCAAAAACAAGTCCAGCCAGAGAAATCTCTCCTCCCCTTTTTATGGATGGAGTTACAAACTTTGTTGGTCAGGGGACAGCTGTGGAAATAATGCATCTTGATTTCAGTAAGGCTTTTGAGAAAGTCCCCTGTGATCTTTCTGTGAGGAAGCCGGTAAAATGTGGGCTGAATGAGGAAACTGTTAACTGGATTTGACTGACCGAACCCAAACAGTCCTCCTTCATGGTTCCTCATCATCCTGGGGTGCTGCAGGGTTCTGTCCTGGGCCCGTTGTTGTTCAACGTCTTTATAAATGACTTGAAGGAACTGAGGGGATGCTCATCACATTTGCAGATGACACCAAATGGGGAGCGGAGGCCAATGTTGCAGAAGGCCGAATCAGATCAAGGGCAGGAATAGTACCACTTTATTTTGCCTTGGTCAGACCCCACCTTGAATACTGTGTTCAATTCTGGGCACCACAAGTTAAGTATCTTAAATATTGGTTGCCTGGAGAAATCAAGGTGGGGGAACACAATCCGTATTCCTTTTATAACATGTGGCCAATGTTTATTGAATACATGTATTGTTAAGACTGTTGTAGGAATCCACCCAGCACTCAGTATTTTTTAATAAACATTAAATGTGGGACGTGTAAGCACTAACCCCCACCCCACCCCGATCTCTCAGAGTGAAAATACCTCTGTGGGCGGGATCGGCTAATAGGATAGCTTGAAAAACTGGGTCAATCACTGGCGCTGTATGTATATATAGAGAACCATTGTATATAGTAATTTGTGATGGGATAGTAAGTTGTGATGGCAGTGAGTCTCGCACGAGTGCCGTTCATTTATAAAGTTGGTTTTATTCCAAGAAAAGAACAGATTACCAGGAGTTCTCCCGCGAGCTGGTTGCCATTACGATGATGACGCAACTAAGCTCTCAGTGTCACGTTTCATCCTACAAATGCAACGTGGGAGGAAACTTCTCTTCGTACTCTGTGACAAATTGTGTCCTTTTTCCTGTAACCCCCTTACCCTCTTGAATACTCGAAGGCTGGCCAGCCATGTCTGAGTTCTGTGGAGTTTGGCCTTTCACCTACATTCTGGGAGAGCGTTTCCATGATACCCCCCCCCTCCTTTTGCTCTGGGCCATCTTCCAACCCTGGCAGCTGCTTGGACTCTGACAGAGGTTTTGAAAACAAATGAAATTAGACACAAGTGGGAATTTCCTGAAGGTATTTCCTTCACCTACAAAGATAGAAGAAAGATAGAAGAAAGACTTTTAGATCCCCAGAATTTGGAAAATTTTGGCGGAAATACAAAATAGACAAAATAGGCTTGGGAGGGGGTACAGCTCAAGAAAGAGAAGAAAGTGAACAAGGACAGGAAAGTCCAGGAGGATAAGAAAAGAAGCAGAGTTTCCCACAACTATATTATTGTACTTAATTGCAGTTCCGTATTTGATGTTGATATTTGAGTTTGTGTCTAATAAAGATTAATGAATTTGAACATTATATCGTGGAACATCAACGGTTTGAACAATAAGGTAAAAAGGAATAAAAGTGAGTGAATCTTAAAAAAGAAAAATTGGGACATCATTGGTCTCCATGAAACACATATAGCTAAGAAACATGACAGAGTTTTCATAGATAAGAAATTAGGAACAGAATACATAGCTTCAGATGTTTCCAAAAAGAGAGGAATAGTTATATATATATAAACCAAAAGAGATGCAAAAATACCACTTAAAGATGACAAAGGAAGAATATTAGGAATACAATTGAGAAAAGCAGAGAAGAAATAATTTTGGTGGGGGTATACGCACCAAGTGGAAATAAAACAAACTTCAAAAAAAAAAACAAAACCCTTGAAGATAAGCTATTAGAATACAGTAATGACAGTATGATCATCATGGGAGACTTCAACGGAGTAACATCCCTGGCTCTAGATAGAACGGAGAGAGACATAACATCAAGAAAAGAGAAGTTCCCAATAACATTTAATCAATTGGTAGAAGATCTGAACTTAAAAGATGCTTGGAGAGAGAAACAGATAAGGGACAGACAATATACCTTCTATGCATATGCTAAAAAATCAGATGCAATGCAAACTTCAAATAATGTAATAACTTTTCGACGAAAAGTTGAGATCCTCCCGAAAATGATATCAGACCATAATCTGGTAAGGATGGAACTAAAATATAATAAAATTAAAAACAGAAGTTGGAGGTTGAATGGAAGATTATTAAATGATGAGGAAATATTAGAGATAACCGGATAGTCCTAGAAAGAACAGAGATCTTAGATTTGGAAAGCTACAATAATAGGTTTGGATGACACACCTATTTAGGTTACAATAAGAGCAAAGCCCATACAGATTTCAACAACCATATTATAAGAAATGTTTTGTATAAAGTTTGGATAAAACACCAGCCGCTCTTGGGACCATTGACACCCTGGCGGCTGTCCCTGCTTGAAGCCCATGCGGTGAAAATTTTTAATATACAAATATTAAAAAACGACCAAGGGAGAGTCATAGTGGTACAGGTTGCGGTGCAAGGCTAAACAAATTTATTGATAGGAATTTATGCTCCAAATGAAAAATAAATGAGAATTTTATAAAAAGTTGGAGAAGGATTTAATGGAATTTGCAGATCTAGAAATGATTTTGCTGGGCGGTCTGAACAGAGTGATGTCATTGGAAATGGAGAGAACAATTAGGAAAAAGGATACTAAGGAGGGCAGACTTCCAAAAACTTTCTTTGAATTGGTTGACAATTTCAATTTGATAGATATTTGGAGAACCAAACATTGGTTAGATAGAGAATTCACATTTCATTCTGATGTATACGAAAGCAGTTCAAGAATCCATACGATATGGGTGTCTAAAGAATTAGAATTGAAGGTAAGAAAAATACAGATACAGTGGTAACTCAGGTTAAGTACTTGATTCATTCCTGAGGTCTGTTCTTAACCTGAAACTGTTCTTAACCTGAAGCACCGCTTTAGCTAATGGGGCCTCCTGCTGCTGCCGCTCCGCCAGAGCACGATTTCTGTTCTCATCCTGAAGCAAAGTTCTTAACCTGAAGCACTATTTCTGGGTTAGCGGAGTCTGTAACCTGAAGTGTATGTAACCTGAAGTGTATGTAACCCGAGGTACCACTGTATTGCCAAGAACAATATCAGACCATAACCCTGTTTTTTTAGAAATGCAAAATGAAAATCAGTCTATGGAATACATTGGGATCTCCTTCTGCCCTTCTTTGATAGGGCTTGTGTACATCCATCTCCTCCCTCTGGGGGGCCACTGAGGTTTGCAAACTGGTCGTTCGGGGGGGGGGCAAGCAAAAAGGATTGCATCATCTCTCTGCTTGGCTCAGAGCCAGCTGCCTCCCGACTTCTGCTGGGTGTTAATGATCACTGCAGCAGGAGCCGAGTGCCTGGCATGGATGAGGCCTCATTCTGGCCTTCTGCTCCACTGAGCAAATGTGACAAAGGTGGGGCTCCTGGGGGGGGCATAGAATTTCCCCAAAATCACAGACTCATCAGAGGGTTGCCCCACAGGCCTAGACTGGAACCACTCTGGCCCTCATCCAGTGGGCTTGGGCACGACCCTGCTGACTAGTGCAGAGGTGGCCGCCTTCAACGGGACATTCTGGGATCCAAAGAGAAGCTGGGATCGGCTGCTGGGATCCAGCCTGTCCCACTTTGAACAGGACAGTCGTGGGCTATCAATTCTGGCCCTCTGCTCCCCTAAGCAAATGCAATAGAAGCCGAGGCTCCGGGGTGGATGGTGGGGAGAGTAGAGTTGAAAGGGAGCCCCAGGGTTCTGTAGTCTAAGGTTACCAATTTTTTTTCCAAAGAATCTGGGGAGACTTCTTTTTTCTTTTTCTTTTTTGAAAAGGGGGGAGGGAGTTATTTTTTCCCAGAAGTAGTGTCTTCTCTTCTGTGATCTCCTCTGTCACACGGCCTTCCTCTGGGCCCTGGCCTGCTGTCTTGTAACGCTAGCTGCCGTGGGGTAGGCTGCTCGGGTCTGGACTGGGTTCCGCCACGTGTCCTTGCCCTCCTGGTACACTCCTACATGTCCTTGGTGGTGGCAGCTGTGGCATGGCAAGTTTGGGGCTCGCCTCTTTTTTCTCCTTCCTCTTTCTCTCTCTTCTCCTCTCCTCCTTCTCCCTGCCTTGGCTCCGGGGTTTTCATAGCCCTGGAGCGCCGCTGGGCAGTCGGACTGGTGGCCGGGTGCTCTTTCTCCCAGCTTGATTTGGGTCATGGGGGGAGCAGCGGTTCCCCTAGTTGACCCGCTGGGCATCCTCAGTTCCCCCTCGTATGTAGTGTGTGTGAGAGTGTGTGTGTGTCAAGTTTGTACAAACTGAATGATTGTGGGGGGAGGTTCCTGCGACAGAGCCACTGCCAGTCCAGGATTCCCCTAGCCAAAGGGGGCCTGCCAAACCAGGCCAGAGATGAGGACACCCCCCCCAAAAAAAACCGAATTATTTTTCATCTATCATAATCTTAGCCAGCCTCTTGCATCAGGATGTCAAGACCCGGCATGTGGCGGCTGCAAAAGAGGCAAACGTCACGCTAGGGGTCCTTAGCAAAGGAATTGAGCAGAAAACTGCCAGGATCATGATGCCGTCATCTATGGATGGCAGCTATGGATCGCTATGGATGGTGGCTAACAGACTGAGGCTGAATCCCGACAAGACAGAAGTCCTGTTTTCGGGGGACGGGCAGGTAGGGGGGACTCCCTGGTCCTGAATGGGTTGTTTGTTGTTGTTGTTTAGTCGTTCAGTCGTGTCCGACTCTTCGTGACCCCATGGACCAGAGCACGCCAGGCACTTCTGTCTTCCACTGCCACCCGCAGTTTGATCAGATTCATGTTTGTAGCTTCGAGAACACTGTCTAACCATCTCGTCCTCTGTCGTCCCCTTCTCCTTGTGCCCTCCATCTTTCCCAACATCAGGGTCTTTTCCAGTGAGTCTTCTCTTCTCATGAGGTGGCCAAAGTCTTGGAGCCTCAGCTTCAGGATCTGTCCTTCCAGTGAGCACTCAGGGCTGATTTCCTTAAGAATGGATGCGTTTGATCTTCTTGCAGTCCATGGGACTCTCAAGAGTCTCCTCCAGCACCATAATTCAAAAGCGTCAATTCTTCGGCGATCAGCTTTCTTTATGGTCCAGCTCTCACTTCCATACATCACTACTGGGAAAACCATAGCTTTTACTATACGGACCTTTGTTGGCAAGGTGATGTCTCTACTTTTTAGAATGCTATCTAGGTTTGCCATTGCTTTCCTCCCAAGAAGCAGGCGTCTCTTAATTTCGTGGCTGCTGTCACCATCTGCAGTGATCATGGAGCCCAAGAAAGTAAAATCTCTCACTGCCTCCATTTCCTCCCCTTCTATTTGCCAGGAGGTGATGGGACCAGTGGCCATGATCTTCGTTTTTTTGATGTTGAGCTTCAGACCATATTTTGCGCTCTCCTCTTTCACCCTCAATAAAAGGTTTTTTAATTCCTCCTCACTTTCTGCCATCAAGGTTGTGTCATCTGCATATCTGAGGTTGTTGATATTTCTTCCAGCAATCTTAATTCCGGCTAGCGATTCATCCAGCCCAGCCTTTCGCATGATGAATTCTGCATATAAGTTAAATAAGCAGGGAGACAAAATACAGCCTTGTCGTACTCCTTTCCCAATTTTGAACCAATCAGTTGTTCCATATCCAGTTCTAACTGTAGCTTCTTGTCCCACATAGAGATTTCTCAGGAGACAGATGAGGTGATCAGGCACTCCCATTTCTTTAAGAACTTGCCATAGTTTGCTGTGATCGACACAGTCAAAGGCTTTTGCATAGTCAATGAAGCAGAAGTAGATGTCTTTCTGGAACTCTCTAGCTTTCTCCATAATCCAGCGCATGTTTGCAATTTGGTCTCTGGTTCCCCTGCCTCTTCTAAATCCAGCTTGCACTTCTGGGAGTTCTCGGTCCACATACTGCTTGAGCCTTACTTGAAGAATTTTAAGCATAACCTTGCTAGCGTGTGAAATGAGTGCAATTGTGCGGTAGTTGGAGCATTCTTTAGCACTGCCCTTCTTTGGGATTGGGATGTAGACTGACCTTCTCCAATCTTCTGGCCACTGCTGAGTTTTCCAAACTTGCTGGCATATTGAGTGTAGCACCTTAACAGCATCATCTTTTAAAATTTTAAGTAGTTCAGCTGGAATACCATCACTTCCACTGGCCTTGTTATTTGCAATGCTTTCTAAGGCCCATTTGACTTCACTCTCCAGGATGTCTGGCTCAAGGTCAGCAACCACACTACCTGGGGTGTACGAGACATCCATATCTTTCTGGTATAATTCCTCTGTGTATTCTTGCCACCTCTTCTTGATGTCTTCTGCTTCTGTTAGGTCCTTACCACTTTTGTCCTTTATTATGGTAATCTTTGAACGAAATGTTCCTTTCATATCTCCAATTTTCTTGAACAGATCTCTGGTTCTTCCCATTCTGTTGTTTTCCTCTATTTCTTTGCATTGCTCATTTAAGAAGGCCTTCTTGTCTCTCCTTGCTATTTTTTGGAATTCTGCATTCAATTTCCTGTATCTTTCTCTATCTCCCTCGCATTTTGCTTGCCTTCTCTGCTCCGCTATTTGTAAGGCCTCATTGGACAGCCACTTTGCTTTCTTGCATTTCCTTTTCATTGGGATGGTTTTCGTTGCTGCCTCCTGTATAATGTTTCGAGCCTCCATCCATAGTTCTTCAGGCACTCTGTCCAGTAATTCTAAATCCTTAAACCTGTTCCTCACTTCCACTGTGTATTCATAAGGGATTTGGTTTAGATTGTATCTTACCGGCCTAGTGGTTTTTCCTACTTTCTTCAGTTTAAGCTTGAATTTTGCTATAAGAAGCTGATGATCTGAGCCACAGTCAGCTCCAGGTCTTGTTTTTGCTGACTGTATAGAGCTTCTCCATCTTTGGCTGCAGAGAATATAATCAATCTGATTTCGATGCTGCCCATCTGGTGATGTCCATGTGTAGAGTCGTCTCTTGTGTTGTTGGAAAAGAGTGTTTGTGATGACCAGCTTGTTCTCTTGACAGAACTCTATTAGCCTTTGCCCTGCTTCGTTTTGAATTCCAAGACCAAATTTGCCAGTTGTTCCTTTTATCTCTTGATTCCCTACTTTAGCATTCCAATCCCCTATAATGAGAAGAACATCCTTCTTTGGTGTCACTTCTATAAGCTGTTGTAAGTCTACATAGAATTGGTCAAGTTCAGTTTCTTCAGCACCAGTAGTTGGTGCATAAACTTGGATTACTGTGATGTTAAAAGGTCTGCCTTGGATTCGTATCGAGATCATTCTATCATTTTTGAGATTGCATCCCAATACAGCTTTTGCCACTCTTTTGTTGACTATGAGGGCCACTCCATTTCTTTTACGGGTTTCTTGCCCACAGTAGTAGATATGATAGTCATCCGAACTGAATTCGCCCATTCCCGTCCATTTTAGTTCACTGATGCCCAGGATGTCAATGTTTATTCTTGCCATCTCATTTTTGACCACATCCAACTTACCCAGGTTCATGGTTCTTACATTCCAGGTTCCTATGCAATATTTTTCTTTACAGCATTGGACTTTCCTTTCGCTTCCATGCATATCCGCAACTGAGCGTCCTTTCGGCTTTGGCCCAGCCGCTTCATCAGCTCTGGATCTACTTGTACTTGTCCTCCGCTCTTCCCCAGTAGCATGTTGGACGCCTTCCGACCTGAGGGGCTCATCTTCCAGCGTCATAACTTTTATATACCTGTTGTCTTTGTCCATGGAGTTTTCTTGGCAGGGATACTGGAGTGGCTTGCCGATTCCTACTCCAGGTGGATCACATTTGGTCAAAACTCTCCACTATGACCTGTTCATCTTGGGTGCCCTGCTCGGCATAGTTCATAGCTTCTCTGAGTTCTTCAAGCCCCTTTGCCACGGCAAGGCAGTGATCCATGAAGGGGCCTGAATGGGTTAACTGCCCCTAAAAGACCAGGTGCACAGCCTGGGAGTCATTTTGGAGGTGAAGGTTAATTCTGTCTTAAGTGTAAGCTGCCTTGTTTCTGTCTTAAGTGTAAGCTGCCTTGTTTCTGTCTTAAGTGTAAGCTGCCTTGAGTCCCTCTCAGGGAGAAAGGCAGGATATCATCATCAACAACAACAACAACAACAATTCTGGTGCACATTGTCAAAAAGTTCTTGTTCCTCCTCCTCTTCTCCTCCCAACTGTGCTGCAGTGAATCAGGCCAGAGTCCAGCTTGCCAGGATCATAGAATGACAGAATTATGAATCAGGCCATCGGTCAATCTACCTCAGGGCGCCCCACACTGACTGGCAGCAACAGCTCTCTGGGGTTTATCTCCCAGCCTTAGCTGGGGCTGCCAGTGGGGACTGAAGGCGAATTTCCACATAAATCATAAGATCTAAAATTCAGAATACAACATTAATATCAATAACAATTGAAAATGACACAGACAAAAACCCAAAACCATTTGAAGAAGGAGGCCTATCTGCCCAGCAGTAGCAGCAGTATTTTTATTATTATTATTTATACATACCCCGCGCATCTGGCTGGGTTTCCCCAGCTACTCTGGCCGGCTTCCAACAAAATATTAAAATACAATAGTCCATCAAATATTAAAAGCTTCCCTAAGCATAACAACCATCCATTTTTAGTCCATTGAGTTAGAAATTCAGCATTTCTGTTTTTTTGTTTTTTTTTTAAAAAATAATATTTATTAAGATTTTTCAACAACGTAACATCAAAACAAAGCATATCCACAAAAAACAAAGAAAGAAGAAAAGAACAGAAAAAGAAAAAAAAGGAAAAAGGAAAAACAAAGATCAAAAAACCCTCTTCCCCATCCCCCTACACATAAATCCCAAAAAACAAAACACAAAAATACCCCACACAACACAAAGTCTCACGTTCCCTTTTTTCCTTTAACTTGTTTCCATGACTTCCTCCCACCTCCCTCTTTATATTCCTGATTTTAATCTAATCGGCAAATTCCCTCCAACTTTTGATACTTTTTCCCTTATTTACCTTTACCTCTTTTTTAAAAAAAAAACAAAAAACAATAATAATAGAAAGAAAAGAATTTATCTTAAAACTTCTGATCTTAGATTCTATAATTATATACCCTTATATCTTAATTTTTCATTTTCCTTATCTTACTCCTGGAACCAGTTAACTTCCTTCCGTCATCCCCTCAAAATACTTATTAAAACCATATTTTATCAATTTTACTTGATAATCTCCAATTTTTTCCCCCATCTCATCCCCCCGGTTTCGGTGCTGCCAATCCTTTTTACAAATTTTTAAAGTCTTTCCAATCCATAAATTCAGACCATCAGCCAGGTTGCCTGGTGTCCGAAGCCTTTAAATCATCTTTCTGGCCTGTCTGGAGAGTCTTTTTTGAGCTTAAAATTATGTCCCAAACCACATTCCCCTCAACCTCTCCATTAACCTTTGTGAACAAGCTTGCCCGAACTCTGTAATTCCTCTTGTAGACCAAAGAATTGTCCAAAGTTTGCTCCACACACTCTTTGAGGTTGCTGAAATTCACCTCTTCAAACTTTCTCAGAGTGCCAATTTCCAAGATATATCTTATCAAACCTGTGTCTCTTAGTCCATACATGGCACTCCTTTTCCAGATCTGTCCTTTAAACTCTTTGCTCTCATAGTCCACTTTTTGTCCATCAACTTGAGGCTCTATTACTGTATTTTCCACCAGAGATTCCTCTTGTAAAGACGGAACCTGTTCTGTTTGATCCATATTCTTCTCAGTTGTCCTTCCTTGTTGGTTTAATTCCAATCCTTGGGCCAAGTTTAATAATTTTTTCCCTTCTTGAGCCAGGCTGTGAACATTTTCCTTCAAATCAGAAATGCCAAATTCCAAAATAGACATTTTTTTTTGAAATTGCTCAAACAGAGCTGCTATTCTTCCCTCCATGTTCCCAAGTCTGTTCTTTCAATGTTATCTTACTGTCAAGGTCAAATGCTTATTTAGTCTGTAAAGTTGCAGCCTGTGTGAAAGTTTCTATCCAAAGGTATAACAATTGTAGCATTCCAACATGAGTTTCTGTAACTTTCCACAGCCACCTGATTACAGTTTCCTTTAGTTAATTTTTCATCCACCTTTCAAAAACAATTGTCATTTAACTCCTTTTTTCCTTTCCCAAACAGTAAACAACAGATTCAGTTCTCTCTTAATCCTTTTCTTCTTAATAATTCTTAGTAATTTATTTCTTGTTATAAGGATTCTTTTTCTTGTTTTGGCCCGGTCCCGGGCTCGAGATGGTAAAAGATAAGTTCAAAGTACCCTGCTCTGCAGGACTATAAACTGTTAAAACAATCTCCCCCTCTTCCCTGCTTCCGAGGGGGGGTTTAAAGGGCTTAGGTGACAGATTTATTTCCTTGTGAAGTACTTTTTAAAGGCTCCAGTTCTCACACTTTTGCCTTGATCTTTCTACAAAGTGGAAGATGGGCTTCCTGTTTTAACCTTCCATCTGATGCCGAATTTCAGTAATTTATAATCCAATTTCCGTTTACTTACGAGAGTTTATTTAATCCAAATGTCCACAGGAAAAGTTAGCGCTTCCTGACAGCAGCTGTGCGGCTTCACTCCCTGAAAACAGCGATCGATCCAAAGTGCCGCGCCGCTCACCCCACGTCGCTCCGGAGCCCGGAGCCGGGTCTCCCCGCGAGTAAGGGAGGCGCTACTGGCACCAGCCGGATCCCAAGTCCACGGTCTTCCTCCGACCGTGGTTTTTAGCGGGTCTCCGCCTCGCCGTAGGCGGTCAGACCCTTCTTTTCAGAGAGCAGTCTCCTCCGAGACGAAGGAGGTCTGCCGTTGCCAGGAGCGTCAACCCGGAAGCCTCAGAAATTCAGCATTTCTGGAAGGGGAAATGGCATACTATTGAGTGTTTGCATAGCAACATGCTTAAGAAAGTTTTGGTTATTCATGATGAGAATAGGATTTATTTATTTTGAACTTCGCTTGGTTCCTCCTTGGCAGCCAGTGTGATGATTTCAGCAGGGCTAGAACTCAGGACCGGCTGCCTTGAGGGACATCTAAGAGCAGTTTGGCAGGGGAAAGGTCTCCCTTGGGAGGTGGTGGACTCTCCTTCCTTGGAGGTTTCTAAGCAGAGATCGGACGGCCATCTGCCACGGACGCTTTCACTGAGATTCCTGCATTGCTGGGGGTGGGACTAGATGACCCTGGGATCCCCTTCTATCCCTCTCACTCCTGAATTCTAGGAGGAGCTTCCTTGCCTCCTGCAAAGTCCTTTTCCATGCAAGCTCTTCCTCTGGTTTCTGGCTGCGCCGCCAGAGCACGATTTCTGTTCTCATCCTGAAGCAAGGTTCTTAATCCAAGGTACTTTTTCTGGGTTGGCGGAGTCTGTAACCTGAGTCGTCTGCAACCTGAAGCGTTTGTAACCCGAGGTATCACTGTATATAGTTTTCACTTTAGGCGGGAAACCCTGGGTTGTTGTTGCGACAATGTTGACAGCCTATAAAAGCCCGCCAGCTGAGCTGTTTACTGTTCAGTTCTGTTCCAACTTACAAATAAAGAGCTGCTTTGGAAAAATCGCTGCATCGTCTACCCACTATTGAACACAGAGCCCAGCCAAGAGCCAAAATCCCCCCCCCCCAAAGCACACCTTACCATAGGCGTAGCCAGGCGGAAGCTGCCCCCTTAGAGCCATTAAAAATAACAGAAATTAGTAGAAATCAGAGTTCTGCCCTGGCCAAGTGAGTGTGCAATGCGGGGGGGGGGGGGCTGAGCTGGGGGACTTGGCTTGGCAAGGGTTAAAGGGAACCGAGCTGCCTTCCTAGAGAGGCCAGGATGAGGTTTCCGGCTTCCCAGGCAGCAAGGCTCTTCTTCTTCCTTAGTCTTCCCGCCTCTTCGTCTCGCCAGGCCTCCTGTCTTTCCCAGGGAGGCTTCTCTTCTCACGAGGTGGCAGCTCAGAGCCCAATTCTGGGATTGGGGAAGGATGGCGAGAGCTGGGGGGGGGGGACTGGCCTTGCAAGGGTTAAGGGAACCGAGCTGCCTTCCTAGAGAGGACAGGAAGGGGTGGGGGGCAGGTCCTCCAGAGCCAAGGCCCCTCCCTCCCTCCCTCCCCAGTCCCTTCCTGCCTCGCTGTCTCTCCCGGGATTTGGTGCGTCTCCTCTCTCTCTGGGATCTGCTGAGTCTCCTCTCTCTCTGGGATCTGGTGAGTCTCCTCTCTCTCTGGGATCTGGTGGGGGTCCCAGGGCTGCAGCAGGGGAGGGGGCCTGGGGGGCCTGATCTGCTCCTGCAGGGGGGGACCCCAAGTCAGGGAGGAGAGTGTCAGGGGTGCAAAGACCCCCCCATATGCTCCTGCTACCCAGAGGAGGAAGGAGCCCCGGGGCTGAGAGCCAGAGCTTTTTGCCAGACTCCCCAGGAGGAAGGTCAGGGAAGGAGAGAGCTAATGCCGGGAAGAGGGGGGGGGGACCCCAAGTCAGGGAGGAGAGGGTCCTGCCAGGGAGGGGCCGGGTCTGCCACGCTCTCCTTCCTGCAGAGCAGAGGATCCCAAACTCAGTTGGCCTTCCACCCCCCCCCCTTTCAGAAAAGATCTCCCTTCTTCAAACAAAGGAGTCCCTAGGACTTTGACCCTCTGTGAAGTCACTGCACAACAAATGGTTTTCCAATGCTAGACAAGGAGGTGGACTCGCCCCCCCCCAAAGAAAACCCCACAAGGGAGGAAGGAAGGAAAGGTGGGAGAGGAAGGAGAGGAATAAAGAGAGGGATCCCAGTCCATAGTCTGGTTGCTGCATTGGGGACCAGTTTCCCAGTGTCTCCCAGGGCAGCTCCCCACGGAGGCCACGGCAGCAATTCCCTCGCACCCAGAGCAGGGCATCCCAGGACCACATCCTCTCCGTCCCAAAGGGATTGTTGCTGGAAATGGGCGCTGCTACTCCCTGAGCCTCCAGGGACCTTGGCGTCAATGGCTGTGCGTGTGTTCAGCCATCTAAGAGAAGAATAATAATAAATTGGCCGCCTAAATTTCAAGGGAAATGTCTTTGGCTCCACCCACTTGGCCCTTGTCCAGATACATTCCTGGCCCTCAGAGCAAAGGAAAACGGAACCCCACCCCAGGAGTCTGTCTGGAGAGCGGCAGAGAGACCAAGTGCAAGAAAAGGAGACAGAAGCAGAGGAGTGGGGGTGGGGGGGAGCAACTCCTGAGGACCCCCGGGTGAGGACCCCCACTAGAGCCAAGCATCCATTTTTCACAAGATACAAATGACTCCTTGGTCAGTCTGTTCTGACTTCATGCATTTACTTTAGGGAAGCATTTAATGTTTGATGAATTACTGGATTTTAATATTTTGTTGGAAGCCGCCAAGAGTGGCTGGGGAAGCCCAGCCAGATGGGTGGGGTATAAATAAATTATTATTATTATTATTATTATTATTATTATTATTATTATTATTATAATTATTATTATTATTATTATCATTTACTGGAAGGCAGGAGCAACCAGGCTGATTCACATCACAAAAATCCCTTCCGTTGCCTCCACATTTTGCATTGCAATCTTCCTTCTAGGAGGGCTAGAGTATGGTTACCAGATATTTTTCAATGAATCCGGGGACACTCCCCCCCCCCCAAGCTGAGTAGCAACAGGGAGTCAGTAGTGGGGATGGTGAGGCAAAAGACCCTGGCTCCCTCTCCTTCTGCCAGAAGCCCCCCTCCCTGCTCGTCTCTCAGAGCCAGGAGACGTCTGACAATGGAGGAGCAAAGGCAGGCTGCACACTGGCGCACTGTTCAATTGCTTGCAAGAATGGTCAGGGTTGGCCCTGTCCATAAGAAATCCACTTGCAGCAGATGAATAAAAGAATTCCATTGAAGTGTTGAAATAAGCATCCAGAATTAAAATATGCTGCAAAGCCATCCTATTGAAACAGCGCAGCAATTAACAGGAAGGAAATAACAGAGCATTGTGTAGCAGATCATATTTCTGCTGTCTCAGAAGAGGACATTTCCTTTTTCTTTTAGGGTCCAGTGTGCTTTGAAGATGTTGCTGTTCGTTTCACGGACGAGGAGTGGGCGTTGCTGGATCCTGACCAGAGAGCTCTGCATAAGGACGTCATGGAGGAGAATCGTGGGATCATGGCCTCTCTTGGTAAGGCTCCCTGTGGGATAGTCCTATCTGCCTGGAAATTCAAAAAATACCTCTATGTGACAAACCTCATACATTTCCACAGAGCTCAACAGCGCCCCCTACAATGCCTGGGAACCTAACACCCCCACAAGAAACCTTGAACAGTAAATTACTGTTTTTTCTTATATATATAATTTTCAAAATTATTTTCCATTTAATATTGTACATTTGTATCATCATTATCCGCTATACCACCCTGGCTCTTTAGAGCCTCAACTTCCTTCCCTGCCACCTCATGGCTTTCAAAATTAACATTTATATCATTGCAATTTGTATACTTTCTAATTCCTATTACACTCATTACAGAATGGCTCAAAATTTAAATATAGAAAGGTAGAAAATTTCTCATTATAAGTCTTCAGACAACCCTGCTAGTGATGTTAATTGCTTACAATAATCTTTCAGATATCGTATAAATTTACTCCAACCCTTTTGGAATACTTAATTGTGCTGGTTTTGAATTTTTCCTGTCAGTGTCACCAGATTTGCAAAGTCCATCATTTTCATCTGCCAATCTTCTAACAGAAATTCTCACCATGTCAATTAATACTTAGTTTGGGAACCTTTAGCTTTAATTCCGGCCTTACAACGCCTTCCCATGGAGTGAAGCAAGTTTCTTCGTTCTGCAGCTGTAATAATGTGAAACCAAGATGGAATTATAGCAACTATTAATTGGGCTTTATTGCTGGGTTGCTTTTGACTAACACGTTTCTTTAGTTGGCTCCATAGATTTTCAATTTGGTTAAGGTGTGGGCTATTCCCAGGCCATTCCAGCAGTGGAATACGATTCTCTTGAAACCACCTTTTGCACACAGCAGCAACAAGACATGGAGGTGAATCCTGTTGAAATAGAAAACAAACAAATAAATAGAAAGGTTCAGTATCTGGGAAAAGCAGAACATGCAGAACGCTTCAGTTTGGGCTCAAGTATTTCATTTATGTATTTTGGAGCATTTACATTCCCTTTGATGACACAAATTCGTCCCACACCTTTTGCTCACATATTTCATGCCCTCACTACCAAGCAAGGAGATTTGGGTCTCATCGCTCCAAATAACACTGTCCCATTGTTCCGCTGTCCAGTTACCATGGGTTTTAACCCAGTTTAATCTTTTCCACCTTTGCTTGAGAGATAATGGCTTTTTCCTTAGAATTCTAGCATTTAGACTAGTCCTTCCGCTCAAATTCACATTACATTGCCCCATGTCATCTTGTAAACACCCAGATGATTTTCTTCTGTCACGTGGGCGCAGTCTCTCCATTCTTCGATCATCACTTGCTGTTGTGCACCTTTTCCTGCCTTTACCAGTCTGATTTGTAGTAACTGAGTCTCCTTATACCTCTTCAAATATATAGAAAGGCCGGCTTTGGTTGTTCCCCCAATCTTGTTTCTAATTTCTTCATAACTGTAGCCTTGCTCACTTAATAGTACTAATTTACATGGCTTTCTGGGTGACCAGTCAAGTCTTTGTGCCATTTTAAAAATTTTATTATGTCTGCAAACTCACTAAATGAAATAAGACAAAAAAACCAACCAACTGGATCACAGAACACACTGACAAAATCACTGAAATCACATAACACACTGACAAAAGTCAACCTAAGCAAGTTGTGCTTGCTTTTTCTGGTTATTTGACCATAACTTTTAATAAAATACTGTGGCAGCAGCAAGACGCAAACACGTACAGTCAATTAAAAGTTGGTTTTATTCCAGAAAAAACATGCCTCTCTGCCCCCATGACTTATGGCTACCCTGATGATGACTCAACTAAATCCTCAGCTTTGTTCCTCTTCCTCCGGAAACAACGCGTGAAAACGAATCTCTTCCGTCGCTTCTGTGATGTCAATTTCCCCTTTTCTTGTACCGCTCCTCTCCTGCATTCCTTCACGCTGAGAGGCTTGGAAACTGGCTCAGACAAACTGTTATCTGATAACTCCTGTATGTATCTCGGCTGTGAACTCCCCCCTGTACTTTCCTCTGTTCTTCCCATAACAATCCTCCCTTTTCCCTCTGGGCTCCCGACCAAGTCTGGCAGCTGCTGCTGTTCGCTTGCTGGCTCCAGCCTTACATCATCCCCCCCTCTGGGAGCCCCCTCCTGTTCCTCCTGCCTCTCCTCTTCCTCTCTTGGGGTGCTCTGGGCCACTTCCCACCATTCCTCCTCATTGTCCTCCCTCCTGGTTGCTGCTCTTCTGCTTCTTCCTCCCACTTGGGCTCATTCTCCCCTTCTTCTTCCCATTTCAGCTCTTCCTCTACCCAACTTTGGGGTTTGGGTTTCCTGGGGTACCTACAGTGAAACTCGCTCTGCAACCTTGGTACATGTATGTACATGTATGTTTCCTGTGCTCTCCCATGAATTCTCTTCTGGTCCATACCCCTTCCAGGACACAAAATACTGCACCCCCTACCTCTCCTGCCAGAGTCTAGTAGCTCGTCCACCTCGTATTCAGGTTCACCCTCCACCACTATTGGCGTCTCAGCATCAGTGGAGATAGAAGCAACCGATGGAACACCAGATGCATCTTCATTGACTCAGATAGGCGTAGCTTGAACAACACAGGGTTGTTTTGTTCCACCACTTCAAAGGCCCCACCCTTTGCGGTTCCAGCTTACGGCACCATCCCTTGCTTGGCCAGTCTTTTGTGGACAACCATACTTGGTCCCCCACCCTTATCTCCTTGCCCACCTGCCTGTGTTTATCTGCTTCCACCTTGTACTGAGCCTTCGCCCTTTCTAGGCGATCTTGCAAAATACTGTGCAGCACTTCCATTTCTTCTGCATACTGTTCTGCTGCTGGCACTGTGAGGTTGTCCCCCTGCCCTGGAAACATCCATGGGTGTCTCCCTTGACAAGCAAAAAATGACGTTTGTTGTGTCGATGAGTGTATTGCGTTATTGTAAGCGAATTCAGCCAGTGCCAAGTTGTCTACCCAGTCATCTTGTTGGTAATTCACATAACATCATAGATCCTGCTGCAATGTGGCCTTCGTCCTCTCTGACACTGTTTGTCTGTGGGTGACAAGAGGCATATTTCCACCTTCAGCAGTTACATCAGTTTTCTCCAAAACTGGGCTGTGAATTGTATTCCGCTATCTGACACAATCTTCCATGGTAGTCCATGCTTGGCAGGGGGTTGGACTCGATGACCCTTGTGGTCTCTTCCAACTCTATGATTCTATGATTCTATGATCCATGCAATTCAAACACATGTTCCACGAATAGTTGCGCTGTCTCGTGTGCCGAGGGTAGTTTCTCGGAGGGTACAAAATGTGCCATCTTTGAAAAAAGATCCACCACAACCCAGATCACTGTCTGTTTTTTGCGACTCTGGAAATTCCCTCCTGGTCAATCGTTCGGGAGCATCAAAACCTTTCTTGTGCCTGAACATCACAGCGACTGATGGCAACAGACATCAGCACACTTAGGGATCTGCAGAGTCTTCACAGCTTGCGTCACAGAACCAGCAACTCAGCATTTTGGCTAATCTACTTTATTTACATATAAAACGCTCGGAGCATTCTGACTTAGCTCCTTCCTCTTTCTCATCAGACAGCAAAGAGAGAGAACAAAGGACAATAGTCCTACTTCACGGAACACAGTAACACAAACATCCTGTCTTTGTCATTTCCCACTCTGTGGAATGAAAACATACACCGTCATGTGATAGACAACAATCCCATGACTGCAGACACGGGGAATGAATCTCCAATAGGTAGTGGTTGTAGTAGGCCTGCTGGGGTCTCGTGGGGCCTCTGCCCGTTGACAGGTGTTACACGCCCGTACATACTCTTTGACCTCCTCTTGCATCCTTGGCCGCCAGAAGTCTCGCATTACTAGGCATTCTGTCTTCCATTGCCCAAAATGGCCTGACATTGGACTATCGTGGCATTGTTTGAGTACCTTGGCTCAGAGTTCCCCTTCTGGGACGTAGAGGGCTCCCCCTCTGTACAGCAACCCTCCTCTCTGTGAAATCCTTTGCATCACTCCCCCATTATGTATCACCTCTTTCTTCTTCTGAGCAAACCCATCTTCCCCCGTTGGCTTCAGAAACTTGGCCATTATCGCTGCCAGTCGCAGTTGCTCACGATTGAGGATCAGTCTCTGTTCTGGCACGGTTTCAGTTCCGAAGTATTTTGGCTTCCTGGACCACGCACCTGCTCCCTGGTTCTGTGACCCCAGCACATACTTTATTCTATAGTTGAATCTGGCAAAGAATTGCACCCACCTAACTTGTCATTGGTTCAGGTGCCTGGCTGTCTGCCAGTATTCCAGTTTTTTGTGGTCAGTGTGTACTTCCACTTGGTGCTGTGCTCCCTCTAGGAAATGGTGCCACGTTTGCAGGGCATCCTTGACGGCCAGCAACTCTTGTTCCCGTATTGTGTAGTTCTGTTCCAATGGGTTTAGTTTCCGTGAGTGAAAGGCGCGTGGTCTCAGCTCCCCTTTTTCACCTGTCTGGAGTAGCATTGCCCTGAGCACCTTGTCAGATGCATCTGTCTCCACGATCATCGGCCTGTGCGGGTCTAGGCGTGCTAAATACTTTCCCTCAGCGAACATGGTCTTGAGCTTCTCGAAGGCTTTCCACGCTTCTTCTGTCCACCGGAATGGTTGTTTGCCTCTCAGTCTGTCATCGGTGCCTTGAGTCCAGAGTACCGATGTATAAATTTCTGTAGTTAGCAAATCCTAAGAACCTTTGCACATCCTTTCGTGTCCTGGGTTCTTGCCATGACACTACCGCCTGCACCTTTGCTGGGTCCATGTGCACCCCCTCCAGGGTGATTCTGTAGCCCAAGAACTCCACTTCTGTCATGTGAAATTGGCATTTTTCCAACTTTGCATATAGTCGGTATTCCCTCAGCTGTTGTAGCACCTCTTTCACATGTTGTACGTGTTCTTTCGGGCTCTCTTGAGTAGATCAAAAGATTGTTGAGGTACGACAAAACCAATTTGTCCAAAAGATCTGACAGCATGTGATTGATGAATGCCTGGAAGGTGGCTGTGCCCAACTGTAGTCCAAACAGCATCACGAACTACTCGAAGGTCCCATACCTTGTGTTAAAAGCCGCCTTCCATTCATTACCTTCTCACCCGTATCAGATTGTAAGCCCCCCTCTGGTCCAGTTTCATGAAAATTTTCACCAACCTCAACCTCTCCAGTAGATCCCCAATCTGCGGAAATGGGTAACGTCTGGGAATCATGCGCTGGTTGGCTTTCCTATAGCCTACAACAAGCCTTTTCTCTGAAGTGTCTTTCTTATTCACAAAGAAGACTGGAGCTCCTCCCGGAGTCTTCATCGGCTGTAAGAACCCCTGCTCCAAATTCTTCTGCAGAAATTCCCTCAATTTGGCTAACTCCGCTTCCAACATGGAGTAGAGGCAGCTGGTGGGTATCTCAGCTCTATTTTGCAGTCATAAGGCCTGTGCGGGGGGTAGCCTGTCTGTCTCCTTTTCACAGAACACGTCTCTGAAGGACTTATACTGCAGGGGTATCTCTCTCGTCTCTCCAGAGAGAGGTCAACAGACTGTCATCCCGTTGGCCTCGCCTCTTCTCTCAGTCTTCATTCCTAGACAGTGTCGTCTGCAGTGCGCCAACAAAAAGGTCATGGATCTCTGTCCCCATGAGATCACTGGATCATTTCAAGATAGCCAGCTCATTCCCAATACCACGGGGTAGGAGGTCAACCTATGGAATGCAATGGTCTCTCGATGACCCAGAAACTCTAGCCCTATAGGCATCATGGCTTCTGACCTTCAGCCTGACAGCAACGGCCTTCCGTCTATAATCTGCACTTGTAAAGGAGCTTCCAACATCTGTGTGTCTATTCTCAACCTGCTCACTATGTCTACATCAATATAGTCTGTTGACACTCCCAAATCAATGAGGATGTCTACACGCTTGCCCCTCCCATCTGGGAGTTGTAGCGTAGCACCCATGGTGACTACTGGTATGAACCGTCCAGGCGGAGGCCCTTCTGTCCCTTCTCCCAATGTGAGGCCTCCGGAACAGATTGGAACAGATCTTTTCCCGATGGTGTGTCTCTGCACTCTCTGGCGTTGCCACACTCATCCCTGATAAAGCTCCTTGGGGCCTTCCCACTGTGCACTGTCGGACCATATGGTTGGTGGACCCACAGGTGAAACACAAACGCTTTCTCTGCCCATGTGGTTCCTGGCACTCTTCCCCCTCTGAGGGAGCCCAATTGCATGGGTTCCCCTTCATCCTGGTTTGGCAGCCCCACGGTCTCTCCCAGGACATATATTCAGGGGCTCCCAGGTCTCCCTTGCTCCCTTGTGGCGCGACTGGAATCTCAGGCCTAACTGCAGAGCGGCTTGTCCCACCTCTTCCAAGGTGTTCAACATTGGAATTTCCGCAAGTTCATTGCGAATCTCCTTGCAGAGTCCTGCTTTGAACAGGGCAATCAAGGCCTTCCCTGCCCACTCCAGTTGACAGGCGTGCTCATGGAACTTTGAAGTGTCAGGCATAGCTCTAATGGCTTTAGCCCAAACGTAGCAGAGTTTTCCTGCACAGCGAAGAAGCTAGTTGAGGTGGAAATGACTAGTCAGCTAGACTCAGAATAACTATTTACAGGATTTATTAAAAGGGAAAAGAAACCAGCAGAGTTTCTGCATACAAAACAAAGCAAAATAAATTCCTTTCTCTCTCTCTCTCTCTTAACCATACACAGCACTCCTACTCCTAACACACCTAACCCCAAACTGTGCTAGCATTCCTAGATAACAGAGTTGAGTGCTGGTCGTTAACCAATCAGAGTAAGCAGTTTCTAGGTCAAGCAGACCTTGGCTTTCTGCCAAGAGTAAATTGACACTGCCTTGAGTTAATTGTGTGAAGCCAGAATCTGTAAGTTTTCATGAGAATCAATTAACAGAAACTGAACATCCCCTCACAGATTCTGCTGGACAATTAACATCAAATAACACCTATATAGGAGATTATTTTTCCAGCAAACCTAAACTCTTGCACATTTGCTTGTTCTTTATCTTTGCCAATGGTTTAGTTAATACATCTGCTACATTTTCTTCACTTGATACATAAGTACATGTGATTATATTGTCTTGTACACAGCAACGTACATTTTGGTATTTTACAGAGATATGTTTGGAACGTGATTTGAAACCCTCTGTCTTACTTAAGGTTATACAAGCCTGTTGATCAATGTAAACTCGTACTGGTTCTCCACAATTTACATTTAAATCTGCTAACAAATGCTTGAAATAAATCACCTCGTTGCACAATTCACTCAATGCGGCGTACTCGGATTCCGTTGATGACACACTTACAATGTCTTGGTTGCGTGACCGCCAGCTGATTAAAGCTCCACCGACCATTATGACTAGTCCTGTGACAGATTTTCTATCTGGCAAATTTCCCCAGTCACTATCACAATAACATTTCAACATTTCATCCTGTGAAGAATTTAATTGTAACATATAGCCAATTGTCTGTTTGAGGTATCTCAGAACTTGTTTTACCCCTTTCCAGGCATTTAGTGTGGGTTTTGAGACAAATCTACTTAATATGCCTACTGCGTAGCTAATATCAGGTCTGGACCACTGTGCTAGATACAATAAACTTCCAATTACAGGATGATATACATCAGGATGTTCAAGTTCAGGACTCTCATCTATATGAAGTGTTTTTATGAAACCTGGATCCATAAGCACCACTGCCCCTTTGCAATCCTGCATCCTGTATGTAGTCAGTAGTTGTTTAACTTTGTTCTGCTGACTTTGTAGGCAGCTGCCATCTTGGGCCCAGCACACGTCCAACCCTAGATATGTCCTAACCGGGCCTAAGTCTCTCATTTTGAACTTACTGGACAATTGCTTGGCAAACCTTTTGGTTTGTTTATCAGTTTTGCAAGCATACAATACATCATCTACATAAATCAGACAAAACTCTTGATCACTGCCTGTACCACGTACATAAACACAATTGTCAGCTGTACTTTGCTTGAAACCAAATGACACTAAGGCCTCATGGAAACATTTGTTCCAAGATCTTGCAGCCTGTTTGAGACCATATAGAGCTTTGTTTAATTTCAACACTCTATTGGAACCTGTCTCATAACCAGGTGGTTCGGCTAGATACAGGTCTTCTGATATTGATGCATGTAAATATGCAGTCTGGATATCAAAATGGTTTAACAGGAGTTTTCTTTTTGCTCCAAGCGTTAGAATCAGCCTTACACTTTCCCCCTTAGCAGTAGGGGAATAAATCTCCTCATAATCTTTTCCAGGCCTCTGAGAGTATCCTTGAGCCACTAAACGAGCTTTGTATTTGTACTTTCCTGTCACCAGAGGTTTAAGTTTGTACACCCACCTGCAGCCTACAATCTTTGCCCCCTTAGGCGCTGCTACTGGTGTAAAGACCTTGTGCTCATTCAGAGAGGACATCTCTTCCTCCATTGCCTGTTTCCAGAGCTCCGCCTCCTCTTTTGGTAACTTTAACACCTCCTGGAAACTCTTGGGCTCTGCAATTACACTAAACACATTTGCAGTATCCGGAGAAAAACGCACCGGAGGCACTCCTTTGTTTTGTCTTTTAGATCTTCTGGGAGAAAATTTTTCTTCTGACCCACTTTCCTCCTCAGAAATACGACCTCTCTTTTGTTGCTTAGCAACTGGTCTCTGGCTAATTCCACTTTCTTGAGAGCTCTTATCTGAACTTTCTTCCCCCTCAGACTCTGATTCTCTATGTTTACCTTCAGAGTCATGAAGCTCCTGAGAAGGTTCAAACCAAACCTCAGTATTGGCATGTAGTCTCTCCCAGCCACTATGTTCACAAAAATTGGCATTCCTGGAGATCACAATGCCATTTGTCCCTTCAGCAAAGCGGAAACCTTTTCCCAGCTCCTGGTAACCCACAAACACTAACAGTTTGGTCTTAGGATCTCCCTTCTTTCTCATTTGTTTTGGAATTAATACCCAGGCTTTTGATCCAAACACATGCAAATGGTCAATTTTGGGTTTTTTGTGAAACAATTTAAAGTACGGAGTTGTACCTATTGTTTGATGAAAGAGCCTATTTTGGAGATAACACGTGGTGAGCATGCTCTCCCCCCAATAAGACATGGGCAAATCAGCATCATCAAGCATGGCAAACATCATATCTTGTAAAGATCTGTGTTTTCGCTCTGCAACGCCATTCTCCTCTGGGGGAAAAGCGTTCGTTTTTCTATGCCCAATGCCACGCTTTTGTAACCAATCTCTAAAAGCATTTGACATAAATTCGCCACCTCTGTCCGTCTGAATCCTTCTGAGTTTAATGGACAGAAATCTTTCCACAGATGCCACCCAGCCTTTAAACTTAGTGAACACGTCACCCTTATTCTTCATGGGAAAAACCCAAGAGTAACGCGTGGCGTCATCCACAATTGTTAACAGCAGATGGACCAATTACGTCCATGTGAACCAGCTGTAGCGGTGACTCACTAACTCTGTCACTTCTGGGGTAAGAGACTCTGTGGGTTTTAACCTTTTTACAAACATTACAATCAAGGTACTTGTTACAACTCTTTAAATCACCCCCATCAGCCAATTCAGACATTTTTAGTACACTTTTCCAGCCAGCATGCCCCATTTTCCTATGCAATAAGTGCACACAGTTGTCATGTATATCTTTGTTATTCACTGCAGGCTGAGATTTACTGACTACTGCTGCAACTTGAGATCCTGCTTTAAGCCAAAACAAGCCTCCCTCTGACTTAGCAGTGCCTAAAATCTCACCAGCCTTCTTAATAATGCAACTGTCTCCTTCAAAATACACTTTAAACCCAGCTTTTAGCAAACAATCTACAGACATCAGATTGCTCCTTAATGAAGGTACACAAAGTACATTTTGCAGGCATTCACGAAGACAAGGAAGAAAAACTGCACCCCCCGAAATCACCTCGGAAGTACTTCCGTCTGCTAGAGTCACCTGGCTGCGCTGTGCTGAGTTCTTGGAAACAAACAATTCATCTGAATTTACGATGTGTCAAGACGCTCCCGAATCGACCACCCAGACAGCTTGTTTCTCATCAGCAATCTTGACCTCTGCGGTCACCAGCTGAGCCGACTATTTTTGTTTGAAGAATTTCTTTTTACGCTGCTGCTGCTGCTGATCTCGTCTCTGGTACTGCACCGGCCACTGAGACTTGACCAACTCCGGACATTGTCGTTTTAGATGCGCTGAAGACCCACATCGGAAACAACGCCTAACAGCAAACGCTGACTCCTCACCGGTACGCTGCTTTTGCGTCACCTCTGGCACGGCATGAGAACTCCTTCCAAACCGCCCGCCTGTAGAAGCCTCTGCAGCAAACGACCTTTCTTGCCTCTCCTGCCATTCTTCAATCAAACGCCCAGTAACATAGCTGACTGATAAATCACGCTCCTGTAAACCTTCTAGAGACAAAACTAAATTATCCCAGCTTTCCGGGAGAGAACTCAAAATAATAGCCACCTTCTCCTGCTGGTCTAATGCACAGTCTCTTTCCTGTAGCGCAGTAAACTTTAACTGTAAACTGTGTAGGTGTTCCTGCATTGTAACCCCAGGCTGTAACATTGCCTTGTACAATGCCTTGCGAATGGACAGCTTGGAAACCGCTGTCTCACGCACATGGAGTTCTTTAAGTGCTTGCCACACACCTCTAGCTGTCTTGATTCCCCTCACATACGGCAACTGGGAATCTTCCAGCCCCAAGACAATTGTGGCCCTTGCTCTTTGATCTTTATCGAGGTCTTCATCATCAGGCTTCGCAGGAAACTTACTCACCACTTGCCAGAGACGATCCCTCTGCAGCACTGCCTGCATGCGTTCCGACCACAGCAAGTAATTGGAGTCATTCAGACACTCAAAAGCCATCTGAACTGGTTGTGAAGCCATCTTGAGAGCGATGTCCCTGGAACCCGGAACCAGCTACTCACGACCACCGAGAGAGAAAACAGGAACCACAGCAACCAGCATTCACACGCTGCGGCTGTTGTCCTTGTGTCCACTGTGTCACCAGCTCACAACAGTCAGGAACCAGCCAATGTGCATCTGCTGCACCAGCAGGAACAACAACTTCTGGAACTACTGGAACCAACACTGTTGATGCTGACACCACCACAACTCAGGCTGGCAGCACAATACCCATAACCTCATGGAACTTTGAAGTGTCAGGCATAGCTCTAATGGCTTTAGCCCAAACGTAGCAGAGTTTTCCTGCACAGTGAAGAAGCTAGTTGAGGTGGAAATGACTAGTCAGCTAGACTCAGAATAACTATTTACAGGATTTATTAAAAGGGAAAAGAAACCAGCAGAGTTTCTGCATACAAAACAAAGCAAAATAAATCCTTTCTTTCTCTCTCTCTCTCTTAACCATACACAGCACTCCTACTCCTAACACACCTAACCCAAACTGAGCAAGCATTCCTAGATAACAGAGTTGAGTGCTGGTCGTTAACCAATCAGAGTAAGTAGTTTCTGGGTCAAGCAGACCTTGGCTTTCTGCCAAGAGTAAATTGACACTGCCTTGAGTTAATTGTGTGAAGCCAGAATCTGTAAGTTTTCATGAGAATCAATTAGCAGAAACTGAACACGTGCATCATAAAACTGGACCAATACTGTGCTACTGTCCCCTTTCCTTGCCTGAGGTTCAGGAACTCCTGTTCCAACTACGCCTATTGTGCGGGATTCCTGAATATGTTGTCCAAGAGCTTCAAAAAAGGCAGGTAAATTAGTGAGCACGTGGTCATTGACATCAGGTAAGGCGTAATCTGCTGTCTAGCCACCGCCCCCCGAAGCCCCACACTCGTGGCTATTCTTGCTTCATCATCTCTGTATTCTTCCCCTTTAAGACGTAGGCAATATAAGCAGGAGGCTCGGAAGGAGTCATACGCTGCACTATTCCCATTCAAGTGTGGGGGAGGGGGGCTAGGTTTTTTGCAGTTTGCCTACTGGATAAGTCAGAGAGCTCTCTTGCCTGTTCTCCCGTCACTCCTTCTAGTAGTGCTAGTATCTTTAATTCTTGATTCTCTGCCCAGAGAAATTGTGTAGGATCCATTGCCGTTGGAGCCTCCGCAGCTGCCGCTCCTTGCCCGGCTTGCATTTTCACGGGCTGCTGCTGCTGTCGCTTTCCAGCCATCCTTGCTTAATTATCTGATGGACTTTCGTTCTCAGCAGCAGTTGAGTTGAGTCATGTTATAATGGCAGCAAGACTTGAACACGTACAGTCAATTAAAAGTTGGTTTTATTTCTGAAAAAACTTGCCTCTTGTCCGGACCTCTCTGCCCCCATGACTTATGGCTACCCTTATGATGACTCAAATAAATCCTCAGCGTTGTTCCTCTTCCTCCAGAAACAACGCGTGAAGACGAATCTCTTCTGTCGCTTCTATGATGTCAATTTCCCCTTTTCTTGTACCCCTTCTCTTCTGCGTTCCTGCACTCTGAGGGGCTTGGAAACTGGCCCAGACAAGCTATTGTCTGATATCTCCTGTATATCTCTGGGCTGTGACCCCCCCCGTACTTTCCTCTGTTTTTCCCATAACAATCCTCCCTTCATCCCCTGGGCAGCCATTCAAGTCTGGCAGCTGCTGTTGCTCGCTTGTTGGCTCCAGCCTGACAAATACAGATAACTGAACAAACTTTGTTGCATTACATTCTTGATTAAATTATCATTCCATTGATAAATAATTTCACAATATTATAAATAATACTTTTATTGTCATTGTACAACCTGTGTACAATGAAATTAAATGAGCCTCCCTCCCAAAAAAGTGGTATTATGAGCCATCAAACCTCTGAAATACACCTTCCCTCAAAAGGCTTCCACAATTTTGGCCACTACTGTATATCAAACAAAGCAACATTCAACAACCCATCAGAATCTAATAATATGTTGGTTAATGACAAACAACAAAGGCAATTGTCAGGGGTTCAGGAGCAGAGGCACAGGAGAGGGAGGAAATGGAGAGCGAGGGGGAGGAGTCCGAAGGAAATGTCAGCGATGACAGCAATCCGAGTTCTCTGAGTCTTTCCAGTGACTCGGAGGATTCACAGAAAGGGGCCCCCA